>NC_040884.2:33001834-33127841 GCF_900634795.4 Betta splendens | reverse complement strand
TCGTAGTGGCCGGTAGGAGTATTGAAAGCCGTCTTCCATTCGTCTCCCTCTCGGATGCGAACTCGGTGGTATGCGGTCGAGCTTAGTGAAGATTTTGGCTTCAGCAAGGAGTTCAGAGGCCGATGAGAGCAGAGGTAAGGGGTAGGAGTCTCGGACCGCGGTAATCAATACAAGGGCAAAGCGAGTCATCTTTCTTCGCGAGGAAGAAGAACCCTGCACTGGCCAGCGAGGATGAAGGACAGATGATTCCAGCTGTTAGAGACTGTTCAATAAATTCATAATGGCTTTTCGTTCCGGACCAGAGAGAGAAAACAACCTCCCCTTGGGGAGTATGGTGCCTGGGCGCAGGTCGATGCAGCAGTCTTTGGACCGGTGTGGTGGAAGAGTGCGCCTGAGTCCACTAAAATCGCCTGCTGGATGGACTGGGAACCCACTAAGAACGTGGCTACTGGTAACGGTCGAGCGGTGGCTTTAGACAGGGCGGACTAGCTCATTACTAACCACCGAGCTAGTGGTGAGCATTGGCTTTTACTGGGCAAACTACGGCAATATGGCTGGGTTGGCCGCAATACAAGCCCGAAGCTGAGGCCCGTCTTCAGTCTTTTTCCGCATTCGTGAGTCGAATGCGTCCCATCTCCTGGACTGCGGAAGTAGTGGCGGCCGGCTCGACGACTCCCTCTGTATGGGTATGGTGAGATGGCGTGTGTTGCCGGAAGACCTGCGATGAGGTGCGTTCAGGGTGACTGGGAAATCCTGCGACCGACTGTGTCACTGGTCTGGAGCATCTGGGCGGAGTAGCGCGTCCCTTCTCACGACGCTCGCTGACGCTTATCCACAGCAGATGATCCACCTTGATGGCTAGAGCGATTAACTTATCTAGATCGGCTGGAGGTTCGGTGGCCGCTTAACTCGGCGAGACAAACCTTTGATGAAGACGTCATTCAGAGCTGTGGAGTGCCAGTCTGCAACTGCTGAGAGAGTACAAAACTCGATGGCATAAGCGGAAGCGGAGCGATCTCCCTAACGGAGACTCACCAGCTTTTGGGCTGCTTCCCGACCTGGCGTGACCTCTTAAAAAATGCGCTTCAGGACTGTGGAGAATGCTGTGAACGTGGCTAGACAAGCAGATTTGTTTTGCCATTCCGCCGTAGCTCAAGCTTCCGCTTTCCCGACAGGTGAGAAACGGTGAAGGCGACCTTGGCTCACTCCGTCGGAAACAACGGGGCATGAAGCTCGAACTGGATGACGGTGACGACAGGAGCTGGAGCTGGATTTACTTGCTGGATGAGTATTGCTAATTGTTCTCCATATGCTGTCATTAGATTCTTGAGAAGTCTGGGGGTTTGAGGACAGAAGCTTTTGCAGGGCCTTACAGATGAAATGCTTGATAGAAGTAGGGTAAACAGACCATGTCCTGGGTAGGGGGTACACTTGGTTATGTTGGAGATTTGTTTCTGCAGCAGGACAGGTATAGTTGTAGACAGATGATGTAATGGAAAAATTGTACTTAAATGCTCCTTGTGTTCATTTCTGACTCTGTAAAGCAACCATGCATTCTGTACTTATTTAGACCCAGAACTGAACATTATTAGACAAACAGTCTATCTTCCTCCCAAGGTTCTGTCGCACATTAAGTGCTGACATCTAATGTTGTGTTTGACTGACCGATTGTTTATGGCCTGTGTCTGCCTTTTACCCCTGGTCTCTGGCTTCCTTTCTGTCTGATGCCTCACCAGACCCAAGGCTGTAAACCTTGGGTATTCCCTGTGTAATGTAAACATCTTCACCCACAGTGTGATAAGGAGATTCCACCAGGTCCCGGGAGAAGGATTAAAAGGCAGAGACAACTTCAGAACGGGGTGATTTTTGCATTATACCTCTGTGGTGTATGTTCAGGTCTCCCCAGCTGGCTTTTTGATTTGCTTTCCTTATTATTTTTTCTTTATTATTTCAATAAATCGCACAAAAGGACAACTCTCTCATCTGCCTTTATTCCAAAAATTCCACCACAATGACCAGGGAGATGTGGTGATCCTGGTTCTCATCACTATTTGGAAGACTGAGCGGAAGCAGTCCTCTACTAGATGGAAGCTGTGGCTGTCCTCACCATCACCTCATCAAAACAAAGGTACTACAATCAAAATTATAGATTAGTGAAATGTTCATTATTATGTAGGTCAAAACCTTCTCTAATGTAACAATACACAATACCAGACAAAAAATTAAACCAAACAAGAGGACAGGCCTGTCTGTGCTAAAACAACAGATAAACATAGTTGCTACAATTCAAATATAAAATATAAACAGTCTATACCAATTAAAATTAAAATCTTCTATTGCCTATCTTACTGTTGGTACATACAAACTTGCATACCTTCACTCCTGAGCTGGGCAGCAGATATCTGTGTACCAACATTCTGCAGTGATTTCTCTGTGTTGACAACCTCTTTGTGTGTGGGTAACTGGGATGTGCCTCCCTACAGTATAGAAAAGACTGTTACATTTACTGTAAATTGTATTGGTCCTACAAATATAAAGGCCTCACGGCATGCCATGGCTAACGCAACACACAAATAGGAGCGGCAGCACATGTCAACAGGATCCACCGCTCCCTGCTTGTAGCCGCTCGAAGGCTGATAGCTATTAGCTGTTCCCCTCAAGTGTATGTGATTGCAGAAAAAGGCTAAAGCTAGACCCACCGCTGCCTGCTTGTAGCCGCTCGAAATCTGATAACTATTATTAGTCTCCACACAGGTGTGTAGCTGCAGGAGCCCACATAAGCACATTTGAAGGGGACAAAGGCTCGGTCGACTGGCTGTAGCCGTTAGCATAGCTAGCTATTAGCTTGCCTCACATGTGGGTCGGACAGTTAAACAGACAGACTATCATTTGAAAATAAACAAACAAGGGGGGGGCGGTTTCAGAGTAGGACGAGGTCTGTCTCCATTGGATAAAGTCCCAAAATGTGAAAAAAAGAGGAAACACAATTCTACCATGCTCAGTGTGTGTATATGTGACCCATAGAGTCATAGATACACTCCAAAATGTCTAAAAAGTGGATTTTGAATGATATGTCCCCTTTGAGGAAATCACTACTCAGTGACACAATTCTTCATCTACTCCGTGACAACTCAGAGTGGAACCCAGGACGGCAGATTCGCAGTCTTACACGCCTCTCTGCACGTTCTCTACAGCCGCCACCAACTCTTAGTCTTAGTTATCGTATAGAGGACTGTGTCTGCTTCTCGACCACCTAAACTATACAAGTCACGTACAAATCAGAGGAGAGACTTACCAGAATTTAATAAACATCAAAACGGTTCCTCTTACAGAACAAAGTAACAGTAAGTTAATAAAGTGTGGTTTATTAAATATCAGATCTCTCTCATCTAAATCCTTTTTAATAAATGACTTGATAAGTGACCATCACATAGATCTGTTCTGTCTCACTGAAACCTGGCTGCACAGGATGAATATGTTACTTTAGATGAGTCGACTCTAATGAGTCACATCAACTATCATGTTCCAAGAAGTACAGGTAGAGGTGGAGGAGTAGCAGTAATTTATGACTCAGATTTATTGATTACTCTTAAACCTAAACATAGTTATAACTCATTTGAGAGCCTCACTCTGAGCCTTTTCTCTCCCGGACTCTAAAACCCAGTAGCCAGTCGTGTTTTGTATTGTTTATCGTCCTCCTGCTCCATATTCAGAGTTCTTAACTGAATTCTCTGAATTCTTATCTGACTTAGTTCTTAGCACAGATAAATTCATTGTAGTGGGAGACTTTAACATTCATGTAGATGTTGACAGTAACTGTCTCAGCACTGCTTTTAACTCCTTAATAGACACTATTGGTTTTACACAGCAGGTAAATGAACCCACTCATTGTTTTAACCACACCCTCGATCTTGTCCTGACATATGGGGTTGAAATTGATAATTTAATAGTTCTAGCCCAAAACCCTCTGTTATCTGACCATTTCTTATTAACTTTTGAATTTAGCATAATTGACCTTACAATAGCTGGAAAGAAATGTTACTATATGAGATGTTTATCTGACAACGCTGTTGCCAGATTCAAGCAGATGATTCCATCATCTTTTGCCTCAATGTTTTGTAGATACACAGAGAACAGTCACCTTAATCCTTATGAACAGGTTGACTGTCTTGTAGATGATGCTGCAGCTTCTCTACGTACAATGTTAGACACAGTGGCTCCTCTGAAGAAGAAGACAGTGATCAGAGGAGGTTAGCTCCGTGGTAAAACTCAGAGATCCGCAGCCTAAAGCACAGGACCAGACAACTAGTGGTGACTAGTGACAGTGGTGTTCCAACAAAATAATGTAAACTGCATTGCATGGAAGCACAGTCTAATGAAATATAGAAAAAAGCACTATGTGCTGCTAGAAAAACATATTATTCTTCCCTAATTGAGGAAAGCAAAAACAACCCCAGGTTTCTTCTCACCACTGTAGCCAGGCTGACCTAAGAGTCAAAGCTGTGTTGAGCCTACTATCCCCTTAATCTATAAACTTCTTACTAATAAAATGATCACATTAGAGAAGACATTCAGCAGCAACTTCCTCCAAATAGAGGGACCCAGACAGAAAGCTCTGTCTAGGTCCATCCATTTTGATATGTCATCCTTTGTCCTCTGTCTTACCTAGACAGCTTCTTCCCCATAACTCATATGGAGTTAACCTCAATAATCAACTCTTCCAAGTCGTCCCACTTGTCTTTTAGATCCCAATCCCAACCAAATTACCCAAAGAAGTTCTACCTTTAATCAGCTCGTCCATATTAAATTAAATCAACCTATCTTATATTTAGGCTATGTACCACAGGCCTTAAGGGTGACTCTGGTCAAACCTTTATTGAAAAAAACCTACTGTTGGAAAATACTTCATTAATCATTGAAACATATTTTGCTGAAGCCTTGTTAGCTGTGCTATAGCTTTGAAGGTTCCTCCCTTCTGCTCTGCTAGAAATAGGGAGTACCGGTCCTTATCTGATGAGCCCAATGCTTGCTTTGTGCAGGAAATATTTCCCACGTACTGTGTGAGTATGCACCTCCCAGAATGCAATACATATTATGAGCTGAATCCCTGTCTTCTCTTCAGTGAGAGGATATTGCCTTTGCTGTAAACTGCTCACTCCCTTACAAGTAAATCCTGAAGAAGGTCTCAACTGATTGTGTCTGCTTTATTTAAGATTTACAAAGGGAACTACAATTTCCCTAACACCTGCTCTGGACCCTGGAGAACTAGCCAACTATAGGCCCATTTCAAATTTACCCTTGATTTCTAATATTCTTGAAATAATCATGGCTAAACAATGTTATTGTTATTCTTTGGCTAGTGATGAGTGTGCCTGTGCCCCATACACGCACAAACCTTAGGCAAACTCGTCGCAAGCAATGAGAGGAAGAGCATTGGTCTTTTGCTACCATCCAAGCATCCACTCAGATGGCCAGTTTTATTTTTTGAACCTCAAATGCATCTTAAAGCACTGAGGGTCACTCCCACACACACTCTCCGCCCATTAGGACAAGAACACATTACAAAGACACGTGAACAAAAGACTAAATTAATTTTACTAAACCCATTACCTAAATCCTAACTTTAACTATAACACGACAAACACAATAACTGTTATTTTCCCAATTAAACTAAAATGTATGAAAAGAGCATACCCAAATTAAAATTAAGCTGTTCTTTTGGAGTATATATAAATGTTTGAGCTCATTATAAAGGTTACACTGTAGTTCACCACAGCAATCAAATGTACTGTAAGTGTAACAGTTAAACTGGTATAACTGGTATAACTCCTGTATGCTTCCACGTATAGACCTAATTGAGGGCACAAATTAAAGGTTACAATTAGTAGAAACAGATTCACACTAGTTATTGCTTGAAGTACACACACTCACAGAAGTAAAGTGCACAACATGCACAGTTCAAGTGCAATTACTGAACTGAATGATGTATGTTGTAATAAAAAGACACACTTGACATGAACAAGAACAGCACAACAAACTTGTGTAGCACTTGTGCAACTTGTCCTGTGTGTTTCAGGACAAAGAGAACACAAAAAGAAACACACAGAAGTACTCAACTGGTACAAAACACAAGCAAACATTTTTTTGCAACACGTTGCACATTTTACAGAAGTTTTGGCCCTGCACCTCCTCCACTTAAGCCTGCAATTGTAATAACCAATGAATGCATCAGGTAGGTCTACAACTCCCATATGCCTGTAAAAAAAGTACAGAAAGGCTTTTCTCTTTAGGCTCACAAACTACAACTAGTGCTTCCTGATTTCCTCTGTACCTGCCTCAGCAACAGTTGGGCTGAGAGGGGGCGGGGCTACAGCAGAACCCTCCGGCTATTGTATATCAGTGCTGTAAGCATATGCGAGGAAAAACAATGGCGGCCGGAGCAGTTGTTCTCCAGCAGGTCGCTCCGCCCCCCTCTCAGTCTGACCATTGCTAGGGCAGGTACAGAGAAAACCAGGAAGCCAGATGGGCGAGACCACCCATCAGGCAGATGAAACATAAGCCTGCGGGATGCCAGAACTAAGGGGCAGGGACAAACGTGGGACCAGAACCAGAGACGAGGTAAGCCGTGGCGTCTGAGCCACAACCAGAGACGAGGACAGACGAGATGCCGGAACCAAGGACCACTGCCGAGGGCAAACAGGAACCAGAGCTAGGACCAGAGACAGAGACAGACGAAACAACGGAACCAGGACCAGAGACGAAGACAGAAGGGGCGTCAGGACCAGAGACAACCCCAGACGTGAAGTCTTGGCAGACGCCGTTGATGCTGCACCATCAGGAATTGAGCCCGGTGTGGCCGGGGCTGGGCCACCAGGGTTCGTTGCGGTTGTAGTCGGTGCCGGACCACCAGGAGCGCCACCCTGGAACCCTAGAACCTGCTGCCAGCAAAAAGTGCCCGTCAACCGCTTCGGGGCCAACCACTTCGGGGCCGACCGCTTCGGGGCCGACCGCTTCGGGGCCGACCGCTTCGGGGCCGACCGCTTCGGGGCCGACAGGAACTGGGACAGGGGCGACCTCTTCAGGGAGGCCGACAGGGACTGGAGCAAAAGCGACCTCTTCAGGAAGGCCGACAGGGATCGGAGCGACCTTTTCAGGGAGGCCGACAGGAACTGGAGTGACCTCTTAAGGGAGGCCGACAGGGACTGGATCGAACTCTTCAGGGCCTGAACCGCACCGCAGGCCTGGCTTGGCTGGCCTGCGGTGCACACTGGCTTGCATAAAGCTGGAGCTTGAGCATGACGTGGCCGAGCTGGAGCTTGAGCGTGGCCAGGTGGCTGTACTGAGGCCAAGACAGGACTGGGTGCAGAGGAAGGCGCAGACTGAGGCGTAGACTGTGACGCAGGAACTGATGCAGACTGTGATGTAGGGTCTAATGCAGACTGTGACGCAGGGGCTAATGCAGACTGTGAAGCAGGAACCGATGCAGGCTGAGGTGCAGGGGCCGATGCATGCAGAGGTGCAGGGGCCGATGCTGACTGAGGTGCAGGAACTGATGCTGACTGAGGTGCAGGAACTGACGCAGGCTGAGACGCACGAGCTGAGGCAGGCTTTGACTGCGGCCCAGTGAACCCCAGGGCCTCGCGCAGCGCAGGACTTCTGACTGCGAGTGCGGTTGCTTCCCGAAAAAGGTTGTCTTTGGTGTCTGCATCTGACGTTGCCTTAGAGAGAAGGTGCTGGTGAAAAAAACAGTTTGACCAGGTTTGTATATTGACTGTTCTGTCTGAAATTGGGCTTCTATTGTTATGCTTATCTAAGCTTGCTTAGAGGAGTCAACTGCTCTTTTTTTTAACTGAAAGCAGCTCCTGAAGCATGCAGGGTGACACACAGTACATCCAAGTACATTTGACCAAATATAAACAATGAGAAATTTGGGATTTCTTTAGGTACCATTGTAAAGTCCAATTCAACCTAATACACCCAGTAACTGATAAACCTTCAGAAGTTTGTCAGCTGTGCAGCGTGACCTGCTGTTCTTATGCTTGTCTATGAGAAATAAAGTAAGTACAATACTCCACTTTGACATGAATTCAACTTTTACAAAGTTGCAATTTCTCAGCTTTTCAGTTGAGGCTGTAAAATGCCTCTGTCTGTCTGTCTGTCTGTCTGTCTGTCTGTCTGTCTGTCTGTCTGTCTGTCTGTCTGTCTGTCTGTCTGTCTGTCTGTCTACCACACAAGGTGTGATATCAAACAATCAGTTCTAAGGTCTACATTTTGGTTTTAGTCCGAGGTGAAATGAAGTCCACATACATACAAATGCTGAGGCAGTGTTGCCTAGTTTAAAATAAAAGTAACCCACAAAGTCCTCAATTGTTGATCTGTTATTGGTTAGTGGTGAGTGGGTTAATAGGTTATGGTGTGTATTAAAACACCTAACAACGGAGCAGTTTCTATGAGAAAATGCTGCCATGTACGTCTGTTCACGGTGAGTGAGAGGGGTGAAATGGCGGAAGTCCAGTTTTGGTTTGGTATCATTGTGGGGGTGGTGGTTCAGGATTTGCAGGGAGGAGCCCCTCGCCTTATGATGTTTTAAGGCGAGGAGGTTTCAGAACCTGACTTGCTTTGACCCCAATGGAGAAAAGCGCAAAATGTTAAAAAAGGAGGAAATGACCTACCATGCTCAGTGTGTGTAAACGTGACCCATGGAGTCATATGAATATTTCAGAATGTCTAAAAAGTGGATTTTGCATGATCAATCAAGCTTGGCCTCAAGCTTCAAAGTCAAGATGCATTCGGTTTTACAGCCTTGGGTCTGGCGGGGAGTCAGATAGGATGGAGACCAGGTGTAGAACAAAACACATATCATAGACTATTAGTCAGTCAAATGGAACATCAGATGTTTAAACTTGACGTACATCAGGGCACAAGAGATTAGTTGTTTGTGTAAGAATGTTTAGTTCAGTATTGCACCTTACCAGCACATAATGACTGAGTTGGATAGGGAAAAGCACAAAGGCACATTTTTTCCATAACAGGAGACAAGTGATTTATTATATAGGATCATATATTATGATGGACTGGAAATAGAGCTAAATACATTTGGAGACACTGAAGATCACTATCATGAATCGGGCGATGATATTGACCCTGAAAAAACTTAAAGAATTCTGATAATAGGTGCAAGTATTACACGGATGAGCAGTTTAACAGTAATGTCAAGACTGAAAACAAATTATCATTAATATACTTTAATAGCAGATGTCTATATGCCAACTTTGATCTTGGTGGTCTTACATACTCTTTTAACATAATTGCTATTTAGGGAACTTGGATTAATAATGTAAGGTGAATGGATTTTATGATGACTTCAATATAAATCTGTTAAATCTTAATAAGCACACAGGAACAGAGGAGTTTATAACACGCCCCTTGGATTCCTTAGGATCCCAGCTTTTATTTGAGCCATAGTTAATTCGTGTTGCATAAAGAATCGCAGTGGTACATCTATAAATACATCGCATACTAGCGCAGGTGTTGTTATAATGCTAACTACATACTAACAGGTTATTATATCACATTTTCGTCTGTATTTGATGCACATGAAGGACCCTTATACAGCATTGTAGCCCTGACTCAGGGCTGACCTCCGACGACGCAGGAGGCAGCGCCATCCCTGCCACAGGATGCGCCCCGGGGCGAGACCACCCATCAGGCAGACGAAACATAAGCCGGCGGGATGCCAGAACCAAGGGGCAGGACAAACGTGGGACCAAAACCAGAGACGAGGTAAGCCGTGGTGTCTGAGCCACAATCAGAGACGAGGACAGACGAGATGCCGGAACCAAGGACCACACTTTCTTCATTATTAGCAGTCCTTTAATTTCAGCAAATCTTTTTCAAGTTTCTTCAATGTAAAATTAAATTTTTTTTTTCGTGTTTCTAATTAAAATGATCACTTTAAAGGTTGTAACTAAACAAAGCCTGTATATCCTACATTTCCACTCGTTTCCACACCTCACCTGTGTCAACCAATCCTAACCAATGACATGTTTTTCATCATCTAACCTCAGTTGTAATGACCTATACATCATTTCTTTTATCCCATTTCTCCTGCAGGACATAGCGAACCCTTAGAGAATGTCTCAGACATCTGTTGCCAAGCTGCTCTGGAGGTGTACCATCTTTGCACTTGTCTGTGTGGGCTTCATTAAGCTGCGTCCCGTATAAATAAACAGCTGCTTCCATCCCACCTGGCCATCTATACTCTGCTTCTATTACAGAGCCTGTTAGGCCATAAAAGATTAGTGGATCAAACTGTGGCTCGCACATTAAAGGGACGTTGAATTTTTGTCATTGTCAGTCTAGGGGTTACTGGACTGCTATACTTGCAGAAATTGCAGAGATGTAGGTTAAGGCTACTGTAGGTTACTGCCTGGTCTGAGCCTCTCTCCTGGTCCACCAAGCCACAGCACCAAAGTCAGTGCCTGGTGTGGCTTCGTCTGATTCTTAATAAAAAGATGACAACGATTAAGAAAATGACAATGTTTAAAAACATGACAGATTAAAAAGGTGGCCAAGATGCATTGTGACGAGAACAAAAGCTGACTAGCCTTTTAATTTAATAGGATATGTAGGAAGTATTTGGGGTTAATTGCTTAACTGTTAAATAGTTTAATAACTAGTCTTACTAATAAATTGCATTGGTGCTTCTATTTTGAAAGAATTTAGAGGGCGTGTGTGAGCGATTGCTAAATGATAAAATTAATTAAATAATTAAATAATCATAATTTATCATTCAAAAGTAAAAATAGTGCTATTAAAGCAAAAGATTTAGATTCAGCCCTTTTAAAATAAAAGCACCAAAGGAAGTGTGTGGTTATTTGCTGAACTGTAAAATAGTCTTTAAATAGTGCCTAATTACTGCACAATCCAATAGTTTACGTTCTCCGCCGAAGTATGAAGATGACAGATGCTGAAGAAAAGAGGCAAGTTGACAAGAGGTTGACGATGATTCCCATAGATGACCATTATGAAAAAAACAAAAACTTTTGACGTTGAAAGAGGCAGATACAGAGTAAAGTAAAGGTCTGATTACTTCATTAGAAAAAAGACAAGTATGAATACGACTGAGTGAAAAAATGACGTTGATTGTTAAAGATTGTCTTGTATTTAAATGGTGTCTGTAGCTTAAAGTATGCTAAAGTAGTTAAAGCTGAAAGTAGGCAAAGCTGAAGAGGATTTGAAACACTTAAACACTTTATTTATCTCTATTCCTTTGTATGGGACATAATAAGTCTAAAACAAATAAGTCTAAAACCTTAATATTTTAAAAACTATGAAACGTGATTAAGAAAACTGAGCTTACTAGCCTCTGTAGACTATATACCTGTAACAACCTAAAGTACATAGAGGTGTCTGTAACTTTTCATGCCAAAAAGCGCTGTAGATCGCCCACACGGCCCGTCTGAAAATGTGTGTTTTAGTAAGCTCTCGTCCACAACACTCTGTTTTAGGGGTGTGTCGCAAGCCAAGTTGATCGCCACACCCCTTTGAGGAAGTGCATAGCCGTGATCCGCGTGATCTCTAAAAGTCATGGTCACTGAGTCCACTGTAACAGCGAAAATGGCTACCTCGCCCAGTTGTGAAGTTCAACCATATGTTTAATCCAGAATATGACTCTGAAGTCAAATAGAAAGCTGTTGAAGTGGTTACACTTCGACTGACTGGTGCAAGGTATGTCTCAATGGCAATTTCACATTTCATTCAATTTACTGATTTATAAAATATGCAACTTGATTAGCGGCTGCTAATGCTGAAAGTAACGGTTGCCAATAGCCTACGCAGCCTGAATTAATACAACAGAATATTCATGACACAACATGACTATAGCTTGTTTGGGAGCATAGCTTGATACACTAATATGAACTCATTTTTACATGTTTTTCTCTTACTCGTGCTCTATAATGGGGTGCTCAGCTGCAGCTTATATTTTGCCGTATTTGTCTGTAATTAAGTGCCAATGTGGGAACAGTGAATGCTTACAGAGGCATGGTGTGACAGCATCTGTTGCTGTCAAGCTATTGCACGTGTTTAATGCTTTTATTAATGTGACATGGTATTTGATATTAAAATTTAGATAACCTCAAGACGCCTGAACCAGTTGCCAAACCTACTGTCATGTAAGGTTGATGATCCAGGACTGGAGCCAGTATGTTTGAATGTGTATTCATTACAGAACACATTTAAAATACAGTATAACAGACAAACTATGGACAAATACACATGCATGGAATAAATCAGTATCTTAGAATTTAATTTTGTACGCATGCGCTAAAGTGTATGCAGCCAGTTCCAGGTGCTCATGTCGGTGTGTTGTATTTTTGTTATGTCTTTTTGTCTTTGTCACGGTCTTTATTTTATAGATATACACTTGTGCTTAAGTAAGTGGTCCCCAACATGCTTGTTTGGAGAATTTTGGCATGCTTTTTCAATGTATCATTTTTGTTCTGCCGCTTACCCCTTGCTCAGCAATGCCGCTTAGATCACTTCAGGGATCAGCTGTTGGCACTGAAAAAAATCCTGGCTTTGGGAGAGAAAGCGATACAAGCATTGTCTCACAGTCATGGCTACACTCTGTTATTCCTGACCACAATGTTCCACTGAGGGATTTCAGACAGTTCAGGCCGACAAAGATTGCACGACGAGCAGTAAGAGCAAAGGAGGTGGCCTTGCTGTTTTTGTCAACAACAGGTGGTGCAACTCTGGACACATTACAGTTAAGGACCGTATCTGTAGCTTGGACATTGAACTACAAACTGATCATCCGAGTGCCCTCATAGTCTCTGGTGATTTTAATCATGTCTCTATTGATATAACACTTCCCACATTCACCCAGTATGACTGTATGCTAATGTGGAGGATGCATACCACTCTACCTCCCTCCCGCCTCTCGGAAGATCTGACCAAAACTTGGTGTCGCTTACCGGGGACAGTGAGGAGGGGGTCTGAAGACAGTCATGAGATGCTGCAGGGTTGCTGTGGTGGAAATTTTTCATAAAGAAGCAGATAAGAGAGGTGTCCTTTTGTGCAATTTATTGAAATAATAAAGAAAATAAAAATAATGGGAAGGAAAGCAAATAAAAAGCATGGATGTTGATCGTGCACATCAACAAACCGAAAACCAGCTGGGGAGATCAGTGCACACACCACGAAGGTGTGTGATGCAAAGAGCCCCACGATCCTCAAGTTGCTTCTGCCTTTTAACCCCTTTCTCTGGCTCTGGTGGAATGTCTCTCTGCAGCAATGGAATTGTTTGCGCCACCTTATCTCGCTGTGAGTGAGAATGTTTGCTTTCTCACTTCTGCATCGTCATGTCTTGTTATCCAAAGGAAGGAACGCCGAGCTTCCAAGACAAGATGCATTCGCTTTACCAGCCTTGGGTCTGGTGGGGAGTCAGATAGGATGGAGCCAGAGTCCGGGTGTAAAAGACAAACATATATCAGAAATTATTAGTCAGTCAAATGGAACATCAGATGTTTAGACTTGGTGTACGACAGGGCGCAAGAGATTAGTTGTTTGTGTAAGTATGTTCAGCATTGCACCTAACCAGCACATGACAACTGTGTTGGATAAGAAATAGCACAAGGCAAAATTGAAAAAAGTTGAAAATTTGAAGGTCCATACACACGCTTTTTTAATGCTCCACATTGCTAAAGAATTGGACCTTGATGTCTCAGTAAGGTGTCTGTAACTTTTCATGACAAAAAGCGCTGTAGATCGCCCACACGGCCCATCTGAAAATGTGTGTTTTAAGCTCTCGTCCACAACGCTCTATTTTCGGAGTGTGTCGGAAGCTAAACTGATCGCCACACCCCTTTGTGGAAGTGCATAGCCGTAATCCGCCGCGGGAATCAAACGTCACGGTCACTGAATCCATTGTAACAGTGAAACTGGCTACCTCGTCCTTATATTGGAGTTCAACCATATGTTTGATCCAAAATCTGACTCTGAAGTCAACGTTGTTGAAGTGGTTACACTTCAACTGGCGCAAGGTACGTCTAACTGGCAATTTCACATTTAATTTAATTTATTGATTTATATAATACTCAACTTGATTAGCTGCTAACGCTAATACTAATGGTTGCCAATAAACAGCCTGAATTAATACAACAGAATATTCATAACACAACTGCAGTCTGTTAGGGAGCATAGCTGGATATAAACTCATTTTTATAAACTCATTTTTACTTGTTTTTTTCTTTCTCGTGCTGCTGCTGTGTGAAAATAATTTTTCCATAATGGGATCTTTAGCTGCAGCTTATATTTCGCCGTATTTGTCTGTAATTAAGTTGCTTTCAAGATATTGCATGTGTTTATTCCTTTATTAATTAATTAACTTAAAATTTCGATAAATCTTTCCTCAAGATGCCTGAACCAGTTGCCAAACCTACTGTCATGTATGGTTGATGATCCAGGACTGGAGCCAGTATGATTGAATGTGTATTCATTACAGAACCCATTTAATATACAGTATTTCAGACAACTACACATGCATGGAATAAATCAGTATCTCAGAAATTCATAAAAAACTTTAGAACATTTTACTATTTACAGATTAATCATAATGTACCTGGGAACTCTGGTTTACAAACATAGTTTTGGTTCTAAATACATATTGACCTTATATATTTTAATTGCTTTTAGTAAGGTGTATGATATATCAAGTGCTAATATATAACTAATAGAAATGTAGTTATTGTTTTTTTCAGTACTATGTGTGTATCTCAAGTTGTTGCAGGTATCTAGCCAAGAAGTCTTGTCAGCTGGTCCTGGGGACTTCTAGGGCGAAGAGTCCAAGTCATCCCACCTTCCCTGGTCTGGATCAGGGCAGTGTTTCCTGAGGTACAAGGCACCTATGTTGGACTCAAACCACCTGTGAAATACATAAATTATTGTTTTCATGGCCATACCTCAATAAAAGTTGAAATATAATAAAACATTCGTCTTTTTTCCCCTCATAAAAAATAGTTCAGTGAAACAGCAATAGTCAAAGCCAACTTCATTTTTAACCAATGCACCAGCACTATAATGCTGGATAAGTTACCTTCACAGCTTATGTGCAGACCACAAAATGAACGGGTAGGATTCATAGTAATGTTGAAAGCATAGTTTCTGGAGTGGAACAGGTACAGTCATGGGCAGTTGGCTGGGGAGATGTGAGGATCTTTTTTGTCGTGTTTGAAGACATCGGAAGCAGTGTGTCAGGTCCTGGCTCTGTGCTCAGTTTTATTTTGAAAAGGACTTTGTTCATTGGCCATATCATCCTGTTTTATTTTGGTAGTCTCCCAGGTTTCTGTTTCAGTTCGAGCTTCACTTCCGGTTTATGTCACGTCACAGCTGTTCTTGTTTAACCCGGTCGTTATTCACACCTGCACGTCATCAGTAATCGAGTCACGTTGTATTTAACCACCACCTGTGTCCTCAGTTCCCCGCCAGATCGTTGTTTCGTGTGTCATCGTTGTTCCCCCAGTTCATTGTTCCTGTCCGGCTGTGTTTTCATGTATCCTGGTGTTGATGATCGACCTTGTTTGCCTGCCTGACCACGCTTCTCCGCCTGACGACTCGGTACTGTTATTTCTGGCTTTCGTGTACGAACCTTGCCTGTCCCTGACGCTGTCTCTGCCTAACCCGGAATAAACCACCCTTTGATCACCGTCAACCTGTGTTCTGCTGTGCATTTGGGTCCTCATCCGGGCGTTCCCTGACACAGTGCAGCTACTGTACAGATGGAGGATGCAGCTGTTTTCCTTGACACCACTCTAGAAGGTATAAAGAATAGAATAGCAGAATAATGAAATGTCCCGTATTTCCTATGTATCTCACAACCTGCACAAATCTAAACAATATGTAGAGGTAATTTGATCAGTTTTAATGGTGTTTGGAGCAAACACATTTTCAACTTATTTTTTAGTGCTGGTTTGTTAAATCTTAGCATGACATTAATGACCTCCTTACTGTCAGGTTGCTCAAATTCTGCTCAGAGGGCCGGTGGGACAGGGATGTTCACAAGGTCCCCCATATAACGACCTGGGTCCAGCAGGACTTTATTGAAGATGGTCTCCATCACATTTTCCACATAATCTGCACCATAACACGAGAATTACAAATTACCTGTCAACAGACCAAAATGTCAAAATAAGTTGACCAACTGCATACAGAATAAATATATAAACAATAATATAGATCAGATTATAAATACTACAACTACTGAAATGCTAAATCTCTGTCAAATAAAACTTCCTATTGGCCAACAAATGATCATACTGCTGTTAAATGTACATACCTTTGCTCCTGAGGTGAGCCACAACTCTTCTACAAGGTAGCAGTGTGTCCACAGCCTGCAGCGGCATCAGTTTGAGAAACAACCTCCTTGCCTTTCGGCAGCTAAGATGCATCAGCCTGTATAAAAAAACAAAAAAGCAAAACATATATACATACATATAGGGCCAGGGAGCTTGAGGGTTCTGTGCAGTATCCTTGCTGTTCCTAGGGCTGCACTTTTCTGGACTGAGATGTCACATGTATTTCTAGGGATCTGTTGTAGCCACTCCTCCAGTTTGGGGGTCACTGTCCCCAGTGCTCCACTCACCACAGGCACCACTGTGGCCTTCACCTTCCAAGCCTTCTCCAGTTCTTCTCTGAGCCCTTGGTATTTCTCTAGTTTCTCATGTTCCTTTTTCCTGATGTTGCCATCGCTTGGTATTGCCACATCCACCACTACGGCTTTCCTCTGTTCTTTATCCACCACCACAACGTCTGGTTGGTTCGCCATTACCATTCTGTCAGTCTGTATCTGGAAGTCCCACAGGATCTTGGCTCGCTCGTTCTCTACCACCTTGAGAGGTGTTTCCCACTTTGACCTTGGGGTTTTCCAGTCCATACTCTGCGCAGATGTTCCTGTATACTCTGCCAGCCACTTGGTTATGGCGTTCCATGTATGCTTTCCCTGCCAGCATCTTACACCCTGCTGTTATGTGCTGGATCGTCTCAGGGGCATCTTTGCACAGTCTACACCTTGGGTCTTGTCTGGTGTGGTAGATCTGGGCCTCTATGGCTCTGGTGCTCAGGGCCTGCTCCTGTGCAGCCAGGATGAGTGCCTCTGTGCTGTCCTTCAGCCCAGCCCTTTCAAGCCATTGGTAGGATTTGTTGAGATCAACCACTTCAGTTATGTTCCGGTGGTACATCCCGTGCAAGGGCTTGTCCTCCCATAATGGTCCCTCTTCCAGCATCTCATCCTCTGTTCTCCGCTGCCTGAGACATTCACTCAGCACGTCATCTGTCGGAGCCTTATCCTTGATGTACTTATGGATCTTGGATGTTTCATCATGGATAGTGGCTCTCACGCTCACTAGTCCTCGGTCTCCTTCTTTGCGGCTAGCGTATAGTTTCAGGGTGCTGGATTTGGGGTGGAACCCTCCATGCATGGTGAGGAGCTTTTGTGTCTTAACATTTGTGGTCTGTATCTCTTCCTTTGGCCACCTTATTATTCCCGCAGGGTATCTGATCACTGGCAGGGCGTAGCTGTTTATTGCCCGGGATTTGTTCTTGCCATTGATCAGGCTTCTTAGGACTTGCCTTAGTCGTTGGAGGTATTTTGCTGTTGCCGCATTCCTTGTTGGCTGTTTTTTTTTTCTTCACCTTGGAGATTAATACTAATACCAATAATAGTGCTAAGGTATGTGCACATACTCATACAAACATATACATATCATATACATACACATATGCATTGTTATACATATCCCATGACATACAGCACCACAATTTCCATATTCACGCATTATTGATATTGGTAGTGATAAGTATCAGCAATACTTACAGTAAAGTTGTAGCTTAATATTATTCACCCAAAGGGTGAGGCAGACGTTGGTGCATGAACAATGCCACTTGTGGAAGCAAGGGTAATGTGAGGAGCTCGGCCACTACGCCCATCCAACAAGCAGAGGAAAGAATCCTAGCAGCCAGGGAGCCCACACACACCTTCAGTTCCAGGAGGGCAGGTGTTGCGACCCAAGCCGCCCACACAGAGCCCCCCAGGCAGAGCTGCAGCAGCCACAGAGACAGCACCCGAGGTCAGAGTGGGCCACCCTGGGTCAACGCTGTCCGCCCCATGAGAACCAGGGGCAAATACTCCCCCCGGTGGGAGGGTCGGCCTGAAAGAGTGGAGCCCGAGGACCCACGGTCCGTAGGGAGCCCGCCAGGAGATGCCCCCGCGCTCAGAGTGGGGCCCACCCCCAGTCCACCACCCCTACACGAGCGGAGCGGGGCCTATCCCATCGGTCTGACCATGTCCCCTGGCACCACAACGGACCCGAATCACAAGGCCAGCAATTGGTGGGGGTCAGCAGAAAAGAGACCACCGAGGCAGACGATCAGCGTACCCCGGGCGGAGAACCGGACCCCCCACACTCCAACCGCACCACACGCATACCAACTCACACAAACACAGACGCATACACCCACCCACACGTACAACACACATCATCACATCAACACACATACACCATAAACTCTCTCACAACAAACTAGTCAATCATACGTGAACCAATGCACTCTCAGATACGTTCTCGCACCCACACCATTCACTTGATCACATTCTTGGGGAGGTTAGGTCTCCGGCCTGCCATCCATGTGGCCCCAGGCAGGGACCGCAGCTCCTCCCGAGCCCCGCCCAACCCGGGAGAAGCAGAGGGCAGCGGAAAAGGCACCCCAGAACCCTGCAACCCAGCTTGGACGTGGGTGTGTGGAACTAAAGTGCACTGAAGGTGGGTGACACCTCCAGGAGCACGACCGCTGGCTGACGGTGTGTCCCCCAGACAGTGCCCCCCTCACCCTAAATGTCTTTTTGCAGTTAAAACTGGGTGGTGATCTCTCCACCAGGGCCAGAGGGTGAGGCCACAACTGGCCTCAGCCCCAGTGAAAGAGCCCACCCCCGGCCCTAAATGTATGTGTAGGTGGCGAGCCAGGTTCCCGACTGGCTCTGCTACCCATCCCACTGCCCCCCACAACCCCCAGCCAGGAAGAGACAGCCAAGACCCAGGGACCACAGTACTACTGCCCAGGCGCCACACGCAGCACAACCAGAGCCATCCTCTCCCTTCTTTCACACTTACCCATTCTCTCGCTCAAGTATGCCCATGCACGCCCCGTGTAGTGCTACGCTCAAACCCAGACACATACTCTGCGGTTGTCCATTGAGGGCCAACCTCCACCCAGAGCCCAATGAAGGTCGTAGCCCGAGTAGTCCGCCAACCCCCCCGCAACAGGCCAGAGCAGTCACCAGAGGACGTCGGACCGCTAGGGCAGGCAGCGCCTCACCCGAGCAGGGGCAGCACCCAGGGGAGAGACACCCCTCCGGGCACAGGCAGGCACTCCCGAATGCAGGTCACCCAGGTCTCCACCCCCAGGTCCGACCCCCACACACCGGCAGGGAGGCCCGCCTCCGCTCCCCAGAGACAGACACACGCCAACCCTCAAAATGTCCCTACTGTGCCAGACATGATGCAGCACCCGAGCTCCACGCATCCTTACCTGGAAATGGTATCAATCAGAGTATAGTTTTGGTCATTGATTTGATGAAGCAGACAATGTGTCTAAGGTGGTATAATCTAACAAGCTGTTCAGGTACTGAGTAATGCTTAATTTTTTTTAGTTTTCCAGTTCATAAGGATGATTTTCTTTGCGACACAGAGGGCAGAAAGAAGTGTGTGTGATGAGTTTGTCTCTAGATCAAGCCCACTTAGATCTCCTAGAAGACAAAGTGCAGGGGCTGCTGGGATTGGACAGCGTAACTGGGTTGACATACTCTTTGCCAAAATTGCTGCACAGGTGAACATGACCAGAATGCATGTAGGAATCTTTCTGCTGTGTTATCTGTACAGTGAGGGCAAATATTTGAGTTTGTGAGACCCATTTGGAACATCCTTTGTCTTGTATAGTGAGTTCTGTGAAGAATTTTATATTGTATTAGTTGTAAATTTTTAATTTTTGTCATTCTGAATAAATCAGAACATCTATTATTCCAGAACGTGTAATTAGTGGTGATGTTGAGATCAGCTTCCCATTTACAGATCGGAAGGCTCACTGTCTGGTCTACATTGGAAATTAAGATATAGATTTTGGATACTGTCCTTTTTCCTGATATATCAATAAATCGCTCTATTACTGGTGGTGGTTGCATGTGGATGGCAGTATTCTTACTTTTTGCATTAAGTATTGACTTTAGTTGTTGGTGTTCTAAGAAATTGGCATTTCTTATGCCAGTGATTTCATAGTGGGGACACTAATTTTTCAAAAGAGGTAAACTTGTCTCTTGTGAAAACATGTTTTAGATGTGTTATCCCTTTAATATGCCAAGTTGGAAAGTGTATTGCCTTTTTGTTTTGTATGATGTCTGGATTGTTCCAGAGAGGTGTGTTTTGGCAAAGAGTAAGCGAAGACCCATTAATTTTAAGAAAATCCCACCAGGCTGTCAGAGATGCTTTTATGCTAATGCTCTGGTAACAACTATGATGTTTGATTTTGGTGCTGATAAATGGCAGATCTGCAACTTTAATATTTCCACAAAATGTTTGTTCAATGTCTATCCACGAGGAGTCTGCTGGCATGGGTTTTATCCATTTGTGGACATGGTTCAGTCTATTGGCAAGAATAAAGTGGTGGAAGTTAGGTAGTTCTAGGCCGCTGCAGCGTCTGGATTTTTGAAGACATTTTAAATTAATTCGTGGTGGCTTGGTTTTCCACAAAAACTGTGAGATGTAGGAGTCTAATGTCTTAAACCACGCCTGGGCTGGCTGAGTTGGAATCAATGAGAATATGTAATTAATTTTTGGCAGGATCATCATTTTTATGGTGGCAATTCTTCCCATAAGTGAAATGGGTAAGGACTGCCATCTTTTGAGGTTGGCTTCTATTTGTTTTAATAATGGATTGTAGTTTAGATCAATAAGCTCTGATAGCCTAGACGACAATTCAATGCCCAAGTATTTAATGTTCCCTGAATGGAGTGTGGTAGAAGAGATGTTAGTCACCTTAAGGTTAAAGATCCATGCACACGCTTTTTTCATGCTCCACATTGCTAAAGAATTGGACTTTGATGTCTCAGTAAGGTGTCTGTAACGTTTCATGCCAAAAAGCGCTGTAGATCGCCCACACGGCCCGTCTGAAAATGTGCGGTTTAAGCTCTCGTCCACAACGCTCTATTGTGTCGGAAGCTAAACTGATCGCCACACCCCTTTGAGGAAGCGCATAGCCGTGATCCGCCGCGGGATTCAAATGTCACAGTCACTGAATCCATTGTAACAGTGACACTGGCTG
The DNA here is from genome assembly GCF_900634795.4 of Betta splendens. NCBI lineage: Eukaryota > Metazoa > Chordata > Actinopteri > Anabantiformes > Osphronemidae > Betta > Betta splendens. Next base: position 33,106,469 of record NC_040884.2, on the reverse strand, counting down.
ACTCGTCCTCATAGTGGAGTTCAACCATACGTTTGATCCAAAATCTGACTCTGAAGTCGAATGGGAGGCTGTTGAAGTGGTTACACTTCGACTGGCACAAGGTACGTCTAACTGGCAGATTCACGTTTAATTTAATTTATTGATTTATATAATACGCAACTTGATTAGCTGCTAACGCTAATACTAATGGTTACAAATTAGCAGCCTGAATTAATACAACAGAATATTCATAACACGACTACAGCTTGTTTGGGAGCATAGCTTGATAAACTAATACAAACTCATTTTTACATGTTTTTTTATTTTTCGTTCTGCTGCTGTGTGAAAATAATTTTTCCATAATTGGATCTTCAGCTGCAGCTTATATTTTGCCGTATTTGTCTGTAATTAAGTGCCATTGTAGGAACAGTGAATGTCCACAGAGTCATGGTGTGACAGCAAATATTTCTTTCAAGATATTGCATGTGTTTATTCCTTTATTAATTAATTAACTTAAAATTTCGATAAATCTTTCCTCAAGACGCCTGAACTACTTGCCAAACCTACTGTCATGTATGGTTGATGATTCAGGACTGGAGCCAGTATGATTGAATGTGTATTCATTACAGAACACATTTAATATACAGTATATCAGACAATTCCACATGCATGGAATAAATCAGTATCTCAGAAATTCATAAAAAACTTTAGAACATTTTACTATTTAGAGATTAATCATAATGTGCCTGGGAACTCATAGTCAGGGAACTCATCAACATAGTTTTATTTCTAAATATATACTGTATTGACCTAATATTTTTTTTAATTGCTTTTAGTAAGGTGTATGATATATCAAGTGCTAATATATAACTAATAGAAATGTAGTTATTGTTTTTTTCAGTACTATGTGTGTATCTCAAGTTGTTGCAGGTATCTAGCCTAGAAGTCTTGTCAGCTGGTGCTGGGTACTTCTAGGGCGAAGAGTCCAAGTCATCCCACCTTCCCTGGTCTGGATCAGGGCAGTGTTTCCTGAGGGACAAGGCACCTATGCTGGAGTTAGACCACCTGTGAAATACCTAAATTATTGTTTTTTTGGCAATACCTCAATAAAAGCTGAAATATTATAAAACATTTGTCTGTTTTCCCTCATTAGGTATATACATACAAAAATAGTTTAGTGAAACAGCAATAGTCAAAGCCAACTTTATTTTTAACCAATGCACCAGCACTATAATGCTGGATAAGTTACCGTCACAGTTCAATTTGCAGACCACAAAATGAACGGGTAGGATTCATAGTTATGTTGAAAGCATAGTTTCTGGAGTGGAACAGGTACAGTCATAGGCAGTTGGCTGGAGAGATGTGAGGATTTTTTTGTCTTCACATGTTGGAAGACATCAGAAGCAGTGCAGCTGCTGTACAGATGGAGGATGCAGCTGTTTTCCTTGACACCACTCTAGAAGGTATAAAGAATAAAATAGCAGATTAAAGGTCCATGCACATGCAAAATTCCCTTTTTGGACATTCTGGTACGTTTATTTGACTCCCTGGGTCACGTTAAGACACTCCTGGTGTTATTTCACATTTTTGAGAGTTTATCCAATCCGGTTCAAGAACCATCGTTTCAAATTTGGCGGCCTGGATAAGTCTGCATTCGCTTGACCAATCACAGAACCAGCTTCACCCCCCCCAGACTAACTTGGACCCCTAAATGTACCTGAAACATTTAGTTTCAGTCACTCACTCCAGTCACAGACAAAAGAAGAAGAAGCCACTCACTGCTACCATAGGAGGTGGCGCTAATGCACCTTCCAGTTGGTTGCCACCCGCCATTTAAAAGACAAAAGAAGAAGTCACTCAGGTTGAAGAAGCGCCCACTTGCTGCTTCCCCAAACGTAAGTACATGCTTGATACTTATTTGATGTATTTATTAATTGAAGTAATAATTACTTAATTTACAAGGCACCACCCTGTTTCCAGGGACCAATAACCAATTTGGAATAGCCAATACAGTCTCAATTGTATTTAAGTTGGTTGAAGGATGAACTCCGTACCATAGCCGACTCAATTCACCAGTGCTGTAAAACCATATACAAATAATCTCAGACAACGACCAATTAAATTATGAACGCTTTATTAAACAATTAATATTAACTCTAGTGTCAACACTATCTTGAATAAATAAGCAAATCACAATTTAATATTATGGTGTGTTCGTCTGGACGTACTGTATGTGTATGCGCATTACCTGAGATAAGAGGGGTGTGTGTGTGTGTGTGTATGTGTCTGTGGGAGCGAGAGAGAAAGGAGGAGGAAGGAGGAGGGCGCCCCCCTTTAGAGGCGTGGTGAGGTGGCACAGCTGTGCGCGTGTGCCGGTGAGCCCTTTGAATGGAGCGCGCGTGTCTAGCGCTCACAGGGAAAGAAGCGTGTAAAGGAGTGTGAAGTGGGACTAGCGTGGATAAGGCTTGTGGTCACACAAACACGTGGGGCTATATTCTGCGATATAGTCACGTGATCGCGGAAGCGTGCAGTGGTTGCAACATGCGCTTGGCGTGGTCGCAGAAGAGACAGAGCACTGCACAGTACCACAATAAAGCACTTAAGCTAGCAAAATTACAACACTTCAATGTGCACCTCTTAGATTCACGTAGATCTGTAACAGCGTTACAGTCACGTGATCGCGGAAATACACAGTGATCAGACCGCGTGTTCAGGAAAAGAAAACAACACAACAATGGAACAATTACTGATACCCTAAAAGTTCTATTCTGCTCAGACCTAAGAAGGCCTCTGCCTTACTCCGCAATCCTGGTGGGAAGATCCGGCGTTGCGTGCGTGCGTGCTTGCGCTGTTGCGGTCCGGTCCGGTCCAGGTGTGCGTCGCGGTGATCGCGTCGTGATCAGCTGATGCGGCGGCGAGTGAGGCGGTTACGCTGGCGGTTTCCTGCCGTGTGGCTAGAAGTAGCTGGGTGATCAGGCCCGTTCTCTGTGACGACGTCCCCGTTAGTTCAGCTGCTGGCTGCGGTGGAGGCTACAGGCATGCAGAGGGAAGCTCCAGGTGGGGAAGGGAGAGGGTCGAAGAGAACAAGGGACGAGTCTTCGGTCACAGCGATTTTTATAACCGTGGTTTTGGTCACGCCGTCCTATTGTTTGGTCCAATCAGGATGGCTGACGTCCAAGTTTCTCCTCCGTTTGTCGCTTGTGTCAGCGGGAGTTGGATGTCAGCGGGGGAGCCAGGTATGGGTCCCCAGCCTGGCGCCTGGTTTTGGCTCTGAGATTTGAAATCTCTTTGTTCTCACTCACTATTATCAGGATGAGGACTTTACATGCAGGCCGCAGTACCTCCTTTGTTTGAGCATGTGGGACCTTAATAATAATTCTGTTAATAACAGATTATACAGATGAGGTCCCCCAATACCGAAGACTGCAGAATGTGACACACCAACCTGTGCACAGCCTGGATCGATTACAAGAAAGCCTATGACTCAATGCCACTCACATGGATCACTGAATGCTTGGAGCTGTACAACATCAACAGAACTCTAAGGGCCTTCATTGCAAACTTGATGAGGTTGTGGAGAACCACCCTTGAAGCCAATGGGAAGCCCCTTGCCCAAGTATGCATCCAATGTGGCATATACCAAGGAGATGCACTGTCCCCACTGCTGTTCTGCATAGGTCTGAACCCCCTCAGCCAAATATACAAACAAGACTGGCTATGGATACCGACTCCGGAACGGGGCCACCATAAGTCACCTCCTCCATGACATCGACTCACTGATCCACACCACCAGGATCTACAGCTCGGACATTGGAATGTCAATTAGACTCGAGAAATGTGAGAGGATGGTGACAAAGAGAGGCAAGGTAATCCACACAGAAGGGGTCTCACTCCCAGAAGGAACAATAGCAGACATTGAGGACAACTACAAGTACCTTGGAATACCACAGGCAAACGGCAACCTTGAACAGGCAACAAGGAATGCGGCAACAGCCAAATACCTCCAACGAGTAAGGCAAGTCCTAAGAAGCCAGCTCAATGGCAAGAACAAATCCCGGGCAATAAACAGCTACGCCCTGCCAGTGATCAGATACCCTGCAGGAATAATAAGGTGGCCAAAGTAAGAGATACAGACCACAGATGTTAAGACATGAAAGCTCCGCACCATGCATGGAGGGTTCCACCCCAAATCCAGCACCCTGAGACTGTACTCTAGCCGCAAGGAAGGAGGCCGAGGACTAGTGAGCGTGAGAGCCACTATCCAGGATGAAACATCCAAGATCCATAAGTACATCAAGGATAAGGCCCCGACAGATGACGTGCTGAGTGAATGTCTCAGGCAGTGGAGAACAGAGGATGAGATGCTGGAAGAGGGACCATCAGGGGAGGACAAGTTCTTACACTGGATGTACCACCGGAACATAACTGAAGTGGCTGATCGCAACAAATCCTACCAATGGCTTGAAAGGGCTGGGCTGAAAGACAGCACAGAGGCACTCATCCTGGCTGCACAGGAGCAGGCCCTGAGCACCAGAGCCATAGAAGCCCAGATCTACCACACCAGACAAGACCCAAGGTGTAGACTGTGCAAAGAGGCCCCTGAGACGGTCCAGCACATAATTGCAGGGTGTAAGATGCTGGCAGGGAAAGCATACATGGAACGCCATAACCAAGTGGCTGGCATAGTATACAGGAACATCTGCGCGGAGTATGGACTGGAAACCCCAAGGTCAAAGTGGGAAACACCTCCCAAGGTGGTAGAGAACGAGCGAGCCAAGATCCTGTGGGACTTCCAGATTCAGACTTATCATAGTTGATAGTAGATGTCATAGTTATCATATAGTTACTACATTGACTGTAGTTGTCATAAAACGTACTCTAATTTGCTGCCACCGATGATGTGTGTGATGATTTATGAGCCAAACTCAAAAGTTTAGAATGTTTTTCTCGCCTGACCTATCACCTTAAATTGTGGATGGTGGAACCTAGAAGATTAAAGGAAAGCCGTAGGTTGTTATATTTGTGGCTTTAACATTAGGTGTAAAACTGATGGAACAGATAAGAATGGAATTTTAATATTTATTTCTTCGGATGTCGTGTCGGGGTCCCATAGTTTCACGACACCTGGAGATTCCGATGTCTGAATCAGAACTTTGGGTCTTTGGGTTTGGACACAACGCCTGCCCTCCTGAAACCAAAGGTATGTAGACTTCCTGACTATTAGGCTGCTTCCTACCACTCGTTTAACTGGGTGCAGCAGCCAGGTTCCTCTCATCATCCTGGTTTCCGCAAGTGGCACTGTTCATGCACCCACGTCTGTCTCACCCTTTTGGTGAATAATGTTATTTTACAGCTTTAACTTACCAGAACCGATAAACAGGCATTTTTATCTTACCTGTGGATACTGCTGTCATTTAGTATTATCACTATTAATAATGTTTGATTATGATAGTTGCAATATCATATATCGCTTGTTCTTGCTCATTGTTTATATTGTTGATGCATTACCAGTGGTGTTTTTTCTATCAAACTATCTGTTAAAATGCAGAGGTTGAACAGAATGTGACCATTGCAGCGTCCATCAACAAGCCTTAATGCAGCATTAGGCACAACCACATTTAATGAGGCTTATCAGGAGAACATGTGGTGTTGAGTCATGTCACTTGCTCTCACTCATGTGACAAAGGGTCATCGGCATCAGCAAGAAGAATGCATTCATCAGAAATAATAATTATTATCATTATTATTATTATTGGTGGCGGGGGTTGTAATAATAAATGAAGTACACTCTCATTCTTTTCTACAGCTGCTGCTGTTTTGTTGTTCATTTCTTACCCCACATCAAAGTTTCCTCTTGTGTTAAATGCATTAAATGATATTTAATGCGAAGTTATAACTTGTCTACTGAAAAGAACACGTGGACATGAATTTCTTACCTACTCATATATCTTTAAAAGTGTGGTGGGGGCGAGTGATGAAGTGTGGTTGTGGAGTTCCTTTGGAGGCCGCTAGGCGCGTCTCTGCTCCATGAAAGCTGCCGGTCGAGGCTGAGGGCTGGAAGAGACGAGGGAGATGAGGAGGGGGAGGACGAGGAGGACAGAGCGGCGAGAGAGAGAGAGAGGACGGTGTCTCACCAGCCAAGTGCAGCTCGAATCGTGAGGAGCGATGGGGGGAAAAATCCCACCGTTGTTTCCTTTTTCCTACATCACCGTCATTAGCGCGTAGACCGTCGCACGTCCAGACTCGGAGGCAAAGCTCTTTTCTTTTTAGGAGAGTATGTTTTTATTACAGTTATCAATAAAGGCAATTTTTGGATGAGCAGACTTGTTGGACTAAAGGGTTTCCCTAATTTGTCTTCGCGCCTGTGTTATTGTTGGACTGCGTCTAACCTGAGTTTCTACCCTCTGGAGTGAAAAGTGCGCCACTCTTTATTTCCCAGGCTTTTATTCTAGCGCTTAAGCCATGGGATTAATTTCATTTTTAATTTTTACTTTATTTTTAGACGGATGTGGCTTCTGGAAAGAATACATCTTATCATAACTGGACCTAATGCAAAGAGGAATACTGTCTGAGGTGGATAAAGCAGCGGATGGATGTTTCCTTAAGGGTAAATACATTCTGACTTTCATTCTGCGGGCTCCGCTGAGCGTTTTAATTTCAGCCGTGGACTGTTGACACTTTAACGTTAAAAAATAGAATGTGAAAAGCGTCTGCGTTTCACTGTAGCTGATTTTGTTGGTATCATTGGGTGCAACATTGTGTGATAGACGATGAGGACAAGTTCAAGTGAAGGTTGCCAAAAATTCAGCTTCCACGTGACGGTAACTGTGCTTAGAGGAAGAATGACAGTGGAGAGAAGAAGCGTTGGAGAGCGTCTCTTCTGCATCTCCTCCGCTTCTGTCTTGTACACGCACTTCTGGCTCACGCACTCACTCCAAGCGCATGGACGCACAGAGCTCGCGCTGTCTGGTTCTGCTCAGAATAACCTTCTTATCTGCATATATAACGTCGAACTGAATAAGCCGTAAATGCACTCAAAAGCATTCAACATCCGCCCGTCGGTTACCACCCGCAGGCTGTGTGTGTGTGTGTGTGTGTGTGTGTGTGTGTGTGTGTGTGTGTGTGTGTGTGTGTGTGTGTGTGTGTGTGTTAATCTATCGTTAACTGTGACTGCCCATCATCATTTCTCTCCATAGAATGGAAACTATTTCATTTAGTCCGAATCGAAGAGAACAACCTAAGTTTGCGCCTGCATATTTTGAATGCAGATTGTCATTTAATAATAATACTCGCGTCGATTCTTTCCACTTAATCAAATGATCGCAAACCACCTCTCAGGCTGATTGCTGGTGGGGGGCGGAGGGGCCTGAGAATGGTGAATAGAGTCTCTCTATCCTCTCCCAGCTCCAGGAGGAGGAGGAGGAAAGTTGCGCACCATCACCATATAAAACTGGATGAATGCGGTATTTGTGTGTGTGTCCACGGACTTGTCTCCAAATGAAGTAGAAGGAGTGTTTGGTTGCTGCCATGCGTGACCCTGGCAGAGAGATTTGAATGGTATGGTCCCCTCAAAGGCCAGGCCGGACTTGAAACAAACAATCAGCTGCAGAGATGTTATAGATGTGATAGATGAAGCCATGCTGGCCTTAGATACCTTCTCTACAGAATTGCTATAAAGTGATGGTGCATATTTTACTTGTTTCTTTCGTTCAGATACTACAATGAGGCAGCAGTTAATCAGCATGTTCCCCACCACAGACATCTCTCATCAGGCACCTTGCTCTTGCAGAGTTTTAAAAGGGATTTGTTCTAATGCAAATCCTATTTGAAGCACAATAATACACAATGCCTCTGATACTTTAACTTACCAGCAATCATCAGCTTTGATAAAGACATAAGTAGTGGAAAGGCATCAGATCATGTGTCATCAGATGGCACAATGTGCCTCTCTCCCCTTCCTCCCCATCTTTTCTTGCTGTGTGCTTGTATTGTTATACCTGGGGTGCTAGAGGCTTGTGTTTTTAGGTACCAGAGGTTTATATCACATCCCAGAAGTTCATGCCACCTCGTCCCAGAAGCTCTCATCTACAATAGCTCAGTCCTTAAGGAACACATCTATTCAAACTTCATCTCATCTTGTCCATTCCTCCCGCCCTCTCTTTTGTTGACCTACACTGTGCTCTTGGAACCACCTCACTGTGTGTTCTGTTATCAAAGTTACATATTACAATGGCAATTGTAGCTTAGACTGTTTGAGGTATTATGGCATCCGCATATGGTCTCAGTGTTGATACATTGATTTTGTATCCATTTGTATTTCACCTTCCTTGAGTTAAGCTAAGCTGTTTCACGTGTGCGCTAAACAGCAACAATGACACACGCAGATGGTTTAGAAAGTTACAGTGAATGCACTGTCAGTGTAGAGCCTGTGTGTCCCTGTTTCACTATCTTCAAGGAGATAACCTATAAGGCCACAGTTTTGTTTACCCCATAAGCAGTGTTGTGCTATAACTGTGATTCTATCTTTAATTAAGTTCAGTTGCTAATATTATATATAGTTAACATAGTACTTTGCTTGGGATTAGTAGTTAAAAGAGGTTTCAGCTCCTATTTGTCCTCAGGTTTCTTAAAAATGCACTTTGCATTACCCACAACTACAATATATAGTAACCTGACAACACATAATCATAATCTGCCAATAAAATAATAACATTTATTAAGAGTCAAAATGTAAATTTAAAGTTATTTACCACTTTAAAATATGTATATATGTACCGTATGTAAAGGGGTGGGAACCAGCTGGTGAAAAACATGTCAAAATCTAAATCCTGGTTTCAAGTACAGGTATTTTTTGCACAGAACATATGCAAATGCAAAACATGACGTCTTTAACATTTTAAGAGTCCTTTAAATTTAAGTTTGAAACAATATAAGCAAAGAAGTTAGAAAACAATCAAGAGGCTGATTATCACTTGCCATCAGTTTCCTGAGGTTTTTGGCAAGTTCTGCCAGAAGGAAACATTTACCTTCTTCAACTATCCCAAAATCGTAGCTATCGATTTGTGCAGGAGCCTTTTCAGACAAAAAAGAGGCAATTTCAAGATATTGGTGTGTGTTTATGTATACTGTATATGCACTCACTGCACCCTCTTTGGTTTGTCTAAATACTTGTTTGATTTCTATTAAGTCTATGCAGCAAAACAACCAAAGTAATGTCTATTCTATGTATTCCTTTATTTAATCAGCGACTTTCTAACTGGTTTGCGTTCTATCCCCTTCTGTTTAAAAGCCACAAGCTGTTTGTAATTGTTAAATGTACTTTTAAACTCTATCTTCTTGTCATGCCACACTTTAAACCATTGTTTAAAGCCCAAATTCCCCCTGCATTCAGTGCAAAGCGAAGGCAGTGTCATGACTATGCACTTGCTCTGTGTTTCTTTAAAAATCATGCAATTGGAATCATTTTTCAATCGGCATGATGTGACAGGGCCAGTCATTTAAAAAAATGACCAATAAATGGCATTTTTGCTGTTGATTTCTAAAGGTAAATGGACAGAAATTATAGCAGATAACAACTCCCTTGCTTAAAGTATCTTTAGATGTGAAATCCCCAAACCAAAGCCAATTTCGAAATATGCATTATGCAATAAAATCAACTGACCCAGTTTACAGAAAATGACAAGATTAGTATTTTCATGGGTTAATTACATCTTAGAAAATTATTTGATGACACACACACACAAACAAATTCTTGGTGAGAAAAAGCACTGATAAAACATAATAATAAATAAATAAATAAGTAAATAAATAGATTATTCACTGAAATTGTGTTTTAACAGAAAACAAAATGTATAAAACTTTTAAAATGTCAAACTGACTGCCAAAAAAAGAATACGAACAATTATATAGACAAGTTAAAGTGTAAGTAAGTGTGTCCTATAATATACACCACATACTGTATAGCTCAAAACGTTTAGTCAGTCTGCCTTTTTTAAACACCTGTTTGATATCATGAACATGAGTCACAGAAAGAGAGGGCTTTGCTTCAGCACACTAGCCGTACTGGTGGATGTGGAACAGAGGAAAGCCGTGGTGGTGGATGTGGCAATACCAAGCGATGGCAACATCAGGAAAAAGGAACATGAGAAACTAGAGAAATACCAAGGGCTCAGAGAGGAACTGGAGAAGGCTTGGAAGGTGAAGGCCACAGTGGTGCCTGTGGTGATCGGAGCACTAGGGGCTGTGACCCCCAAACTGGAGGAGTGGCTACGACAGATCCCTGGAAAAACATCCGAAATCTCAGTCCAGAAAAGTGCAGTCCTAGGAACAGCAAGGATACTGCGCAGAACCCTCAAGCTCCCTGGCCTCTGGTAGAGGACCCGAGCTTGGAAAGGGGATGAGACCACCCCGCGGAGGGTGAAGGGAAGGGAGTTTTATATATATATATATATATATAATATATAATATATATATATATATTATATATAATATATTATATTATATATATATATATATAATATAGTGTGGGACGCCTCCCTGGATGTGGCCCTAAGAGGAAACTGAAACAAATTGAAGAAATGGATTATATGATTGGTAGAGCCCAAAACAGCCTTCAGAGAGATTAGCGGTGAACCCCAAAGGGAAGGTACATCAGTGTCAGATTGCACCACCTGCTGTTGTTTGAGCTAAAGTGGACTTAATGGAATACGACGGAGAATGATTCCACTTCCACTGTTAAGAGAGTGAATCGTAAAAAGCAAAAAAAAAATAAATAAAAAAACAACAACAACACATTGACAAGACAGAAAGCTCCCGGGAAAACAGATTTGACATGGTTACAATTTGCGATCACAAATCCAAGAATTAAGCCAAATAAAAAAACACATCAAAAAGCATTGTGACAAGATGGAAGAGACCTGGTTATGATGAGAGGCTGCTTTGCTGCATCTTGCACAGAGCGTCTTGAATGAGTACAGGGTCAAATTCATTTGCCGGACTATGAAGGTGTTTTGGAGCAGAATGTGCTGCCTCGTGTCAAAAAGCTTGGTGTCAGTGGCAGTTTGTGAATCTGCCAAAAGGAGCGTCACCTCAAATACGCAGAAAAACACCTAGAATGGTGTGAACAAAACAGTGGAGAAAAACATTAGGTTAATGGTAACATCTACATATTTTTCTAGACTATTTTCATTAGTTACCATTTTTTAAATGGGTGTTCTGGAGCCACAGTTAAAAAGCATCGTGTCAGTTTCTTTTTGATGTTTTTTCTCATGCTGAATGCTTTCTGCTTGAAGGAAGCCCATAAACAATAATAAGAAATGTCAAAACAATCCCTAGGAAACAAAGCACAGTTATATTGGTGCTTTGATAGTCAAACTAGTATTGTGCTTCAACATGTTTTGGCAGCAGCCCCACATTCAAATTACTACTCCCCTTGTTTAAATTATCAGGATATTTTAATTGCATAGTTTTACAATCAATCGTGCATCCTTATAATCTAAAATGCTTATAGGGCTTTTAAAATTGAATGTGTAAAATGTTTGATATGCATATGTACAGAGTCATGCCCGTGACTCGTGACCACTGAAAACTGCATGAATAGAGAATCCATCTCTCACTCCAGCAGGTTTTTTGATGGTAAAGGAGGGAGGACTTTTTATCTCACAGAATAACCGTGTCTGGGGAGGACGTGCACTTGTTGAAGTTCCTGGTGCTTTAGTGTATGTCCACTTCTGCGCTCAGTGATATGGGTGTGTAACCACTCTGCTGGGCTTATCTGCATGCTGTAATCCACAAGGAAAGGAAGGAAAATGAGGAGGAAGTGGGCATATTTGGCACAGAATGTCCTGAGAGTCTCACCATCACAGAGTAATAGTGTAGACCCATGTCAGCAGTGAGAACATAGAACAAGCTGGTAAAAGTCAATTATTCCATCAGCAGATAGTTGAGTGTTGAGTGTTTCTGAGTTATTCAAGGTATTGTTGATACTGGAGTTAATATTAGTTGTTTAATAAAGCGTTCATTATTTAATTGGTCGTTGTCTGTGTATCTGGTTTTGCAGCACTGGTAAATTGAGTCGGCTATGGTACAGAGTTCACCCTTCAACTAACTTAAATACAATTGAGACTGTATTGGCTATTCCAAATTGGTTATTGGTAAAAGGATGTGCCCTGTTAATTAATTAATTATTAATTCAGTTAATGATTATTAATCAATCATAAGTGCTTCACTTATCAAACTATAAACATTTGTCATATATAGTTACAAATATTTAAGCTAATAACCAAATTCTGCAAATCTAAATTATAAACATAATTGGTATCTCCACTCAGGACTTATATTCTTAATTGTTATAATTTGTGCTCCTCGTATATCTCCACCAGCTGTGTTTGAATTTAATCAGGTCGGGTCAAATTCCAGTTTAAATGCCACATTACAGTATTAATACCAAAACTCAGTCTGAATCCGTCTGATCTTAATATGTTTTATAGAAAATGTAACTGCATCTAAGCAATTGGTTCACTTTAGGCAACAATTTTGATTTGGCTTAAAAATAATGTTGTTGTCTTTCGGGTTGATTGCACTAGCACGTTACTTTGTTACATATTAGCTCAATAAATCATACATTTAATAATCATGGGTAGTGTATTACTCTTTAAATTTCCTGAGCAGCGTTACGATTGATGTTGTATCTGCATGGACTGCACTGCATGGTGCATGAAACAAAGTAGCTCACAGACCATATTAATGCAGCAGGTAACCACAATACTGCAGGCCTAAGTAGTAGTAATAGTCCAACTTTAACTGCAAGCAGATGCTTTATTGAGACTATAAAGACAAGGCTAAAGAGCTAAAAACAGGACCTATCACATAAACACTGCATCATATCTATGAAACGAACTGTTGCCTGGTGCTTCAGCATGATTCAAGAGTTGGTGTATGTGTTAGGGCTGTTTCAGTCTCTTTGCATCTCACTGTGTTTTGTTGATGTCGTTTCAAAATCTGTGTTCCTAAACAGGAAAATCAAAGGACATTGCAACAACAGAATAAACTTAGTAATCATGAACTAGAACTTATAGAAAATTTAGGACATCCTATTTTCAAAAGGGGTGTAAGACCTGTGTAGGTTTTGAATCCCATTGTTAAACATCTGCATTACAATGCAAAACATGCATAAAGGCTTACATGACTTGATCAACATAGTTATGTTCAGTGATGCTTCAACATGTTTGGATTTCAAAACAATTCATCAATACATTATCTAAGACAGTTATTTCCTGTTTGCATATACCTAAATGTAACTTAATAATTTCTACAGTTGCAGTTGAATAAAGGGCTACTGAAAGTGTTAAATTCAAATAACACTCTGATTTCTCTAATATATTTACATATTAGTGGCACTAATAAAATTCATTTTTAGTTTTAACCAACACAGCACATTAGATCAGACAATCCAAAAGCAAGTCAACAGATTCAGAAACGTCACTGATCAATTCATATTCAGCATTTGGTGCTTGGTGTTTTAGAGTGTCAAGCAGTTTAAAAGATCCTGTAGGAGAACAGAACATTCCTCAAAGATATGTGGAAATCAACAGTATCAGAGCTCATTTAGAACACATATATATCAATATCAATAAAGACATTAAACATAAGGAGTTCAGATGTGGAACCAGGTATCTTATAAAACACTGACATAATGGTCTGTTTTCTTGTGTTCGTCCCTTAGGGTGTCACTTTTAAAGGCTCTAAATCCTTTCACACATTTATGTCAGCTGAAAACTCATCTGAGGCTGGAGCTGAGAGAACACACTGCTTGCAGCCTGATAGGTCTGTTAGGTTTACACGGCTAAAGTGTGTTGTACAGTATATGTGTACGCTCTCAGGGTAGGGCAATGCGACTGCATACAAGCATTGCTAGTCCGATGCACGCACTCACTCACTCACTTGGGTGACCACTGGGAATCAAACCCAGTAAAGACAGTCTTTTGGCCGACAGCTATATTTTACCTGCCTGGAACAAATACTGCAAAAGTGATCTATAATAGGCTTATAAATAAAGATTTGTGTCATGTTACATAAACATATTCATTTCACAACAAAAGGTGTTTTTTGGGATCCATTTTTAATTTTTGGTTACTCACAATGGGTCAAACAGAATAGACACATAGACACTGAAAGTGTGCTTTTGAGATAATCAGAACACAGACTGTCAAACAAAAACATTCCAAATCTTTCTATAGTATTAAACCCCTATCTATTAATTGTCTATTAATATCTATTAATTGTCTATTAATCAGATGCAGGAATCATCCCTAGTATTGCATTCCACCAGCATCCCCTCACCTTCAGAACAGACAAGGGATGGATACAAAGTCACCACGGAGACAACATAGACTTCATGACTATGTAAAACTCAACCAGACATCCCCACAGTAGCCATTTCGATCACACTGCAGCTTGTTAATCTTGTGATATCTGAAGATTTCAGATATTTATGACAAATATACTTGCTTATATTATTATTGATGCAACCCTAAGATTTTAGTAACTTGAATGTGTGGGACAGCTTCCTGGACACGGCTCACCTGTACCTCTGTCCTGAAGCGGTCTTCCTCATGCCGAGCCAGTGTGGTGGCAAGAAAAGCCAGTTTCACGCCAACCTGCTGCTTCCCCATTGACCCTGCTGGCAAGCAAGCACAAAATGTCTGCCAGGTGAACCAAATAGGAAAAGGAAAGCTCAGCTCTTCCACCACCCACACAGATAACACAGTAGCTTTCCATTTTATCCATGCTACAGTTCTCAGGGCGACAGCTGACCAAGTGGACTGCTCAGCTACATTGTACATGGTCTAGATAATGGAATAAAATAAACTGCTGGCAGATTAGTGCTTCATGCACTCCTCCTTTTGTTACCTCAGTCGGCTATAATAACCACCTTTTAACAAGAGTGTGCTCTTGGGTTGTTAGAGGCAGATATACACATAGTCTACTGATTCCGTCACAGCCAGTTATAGTATATTAGCTTGTGGTGTTGTTTATTGTCTTGCTTTTTTTGCTAACTTTTTTGCACAGATTAAGTGTGAACAAGCCAGCAAAAACCAGGAAGGGGAAGGAAAAGGAGGAAAATACGGGGAAGGGAGAGAAGATGAGCAGCAGATTGGGGGGGGAAGTGAACTGACACATCCTCTCAGTACTCATATACCTTACTGCTCCCAAAGCCAGCATGAATGTGTGTGTGCTCGAGTAGGATCTGTGTGTAGGTGTGTGGGTGTGTTTGCGAAGCACTAGCGGCTCTGTGCTGGGGTTTAACTCTGTTCATAGGAGCCAAGGGCACACAGCACTCTGATTTAGACTGACAGGCCAGAACGCAGGCTTCATTCCTCAGTCAGTAGCCTCAATAACAGTCAGCCAGTTTCCCCCTTCAGACTGACAGAGCAAAACTCAACAGTTTAATGAAATTTAGTTAATGGGTTGTTGAAGTATTGTTGAGTATTTGTAACAGTACAAAGCACAATTTAACTATGCAAATGAAGATTCTATCTCTATACATCTAAACAAATTGAGTTGATGGGCTAAGTAACACATGAGCAATGATGTTGCTGTACATTCACTTAATTTAACTCAGTGATAACTCTTTTCTCAGACACGGTTTTATGCTGTGGCACAGCACAACATGTACATTTTTACATGATGTTTTGACATTCACATTTTAAAATTCATTAAACAGAATGTGCCAACTATTGGCATTATAAACAGATTTTCAGTAAACTCAAGTAGTGGAAAACATTGCACCATACCGACAACCACTGGGAAGCTATGACAAAGTGTGCTGAGGCCAATAGCCTCATGCTTACTGAAGAGGCTGTAGTTTATTATTGAAGCCTGGTAAACATTGGACATTGAACACTGGACTGCACATGAAACTAATACCAATGCTAAATTAAAACTGGTGGTAAATAGCGGTAGGGCGAAATGCCTAAAATAGACAAATGGATTGAGAAATGACATTGATGTTGGATAGATTTATCCCATAACAGTAGTGAGAGCCGAGCTGGATGGATGGATGGATGGTGCCAAATATGAGGATATGGATGGGAGTGACTACAGCGCAGGCATGTGTGTTAAGCTGGTGACTGACTAAGCCATAAGTCTTGTGTGAGGCTGTCTTTCCGTCACTCTCTGCATGTTCTGCCTCTCCCTCTAAAATAACACTATATTTTGTGTGGTGACAAGCCAGGATGAAATGATTGGCCCTTTGTTTTCCCCTGACTGCTCTCTCAGATAATCACTGCACCTACTGGCTGCCTCCACATGCTGACTCTACTTTATTAAAGCTGGCCTCTCAATACATTACGTTACTGTAGTTAAGTGTCACTGCTTTGAGTGAGATTCTTATGAAAACTGCAGCTGTGTAGTTTGGACAACTCTGCTGAGGTCAGGACCACTAACGTGGGGGCCTGGTTGCATGGACATCATCACTAGTGTGTTAAGTTCATCTTTCTTCATCTCGCTTCATCTCAGTTGGGGAAGGTTAAGGACAGCCAGGGTACTGTCAAGGTTTTCACCTATAGTTGCTTTTAGTTGTGGTTAGATACAGGGTCCTAAACAGGTCTTCCATTAATTTGAGCATATAAATTTAAAATTGTTTGAATTGAGTCTTTAATAACACTAGGTCCAAAAAAGAGGTCAGACGGGCAAAGTTCAGACACAGTAAATCCAACACAGAGGTGCCGACAGGGACTAGGCAAACAGGAACAAAACACGAATTGGAATGCGATCGTACAGGGACTAGAACTAGATAAAAGAACGCTGGAAAGTGGTGTGTGAACACAACAATTTGGCAAAGGCATGAGGGTGAGTACTGGTATATAAATAGCAAGCTTAATGATTGAGTGCTGATAAATCACATGACCGGATAAACAAGCGGGAACAACTAAGGCAAGACAGGAACTAAACAGGGAGTTGACAAAATAAAAACAGAAATGCCATAATGCAATGACTGGCAGTCCAGATTCTTGAAAATTTGAAACATTATTCTTTTTATAGAACTTCCAAACAGCATCTGTTGTTTCACACTCCCATATCCTGAATATACATCTAGTATATCACTGCACCAGGCGCAATAACTGGTGCTACTGTTCAGTTTGTGATGATAACATGGGCATTATTTACATTAGTTATTTGCAGAATGTGGATTCCCTCAGTTTCCCTTTTTTAGTTTTAATATAAGCTAAGCTGACTTGATTTTTAATAACTGTTGTCATTGGTTGTTTTTATCTGTTTATATATTTTTTATTCCTTATTCCATTCCAAAATTCTTCTAAATTCCATCTAGAAGATACTCAAAATGAACCGATGACACTTCAAAACAGTGTTAAAGTTGTTTCAACATGAGAACCATGTATTAGCTTGTTAGCTCTATCTCAGCTGCCTTTGTCTGCTCTCCAGGCTAAGCCCCTTGCACATTGTAGTAGTCCTTTGAGAGATTAGTAATTGTCATACATGAGGCAAGTCAAAGCCTTTTTTTGTGTCCAATTGTAACTTGTATTGCTCTGGAGTGCTACTGTAACTGTCAAAATAAACAATGGCTGAGAGTGGATTTAGTTACAACCATCCATCACAGTTCAGCTGTCAAATTGAAATGTGTCTCCACTGGACATATATACAATTATTTTCTTAATCCTTGTCATATGTTGCAGACATTAGCTGTTGAAATGATGATGATTTTTTGGAAAGTAATCCAATGTTTGTTAACATGTACAACTGAGATGATGTGTGGTTGGTCCTGATTCTGTCTTAAATCCAGCTCTCTTTTAGATAGAATTCTCTAACAGTGTCTCACAGAATGCTTCATAAATAACACTTAAACAATCAAACCACCAGGTGGTGTTAATGGCTGATTGGTTTATAATGTGCTCTTTTTTAGTTCCTGATGAAAAGTATGTGTCTTCTAAATGTAAATGTTCAAGCCTCCCCAAAGGTCCACACATTACATCCCCACTTTAATAACTGTCATTGAGTCTCAGAAATAGGCAGAGAGTGTGGCTCCAGGCCGCTGGGCTGATCAGAGCTCATTAGAGCAGCGACTCAGACTGAGGGGGCTGCTGCGGAGCGGATTTGTTACGCTAGTGCAGAACCGCGGCCTGGCCAAAAGGTGAAATGGGAAAAGATGAAGTGGAGGATGAGGAGAAGGTAAAAGATGAGGTTACGAGAGGAGAGCAGGAGGAAAATTGTAAACAGAGGGAAGAAATTGAAGAAAAGAGTATTAAAATGAGGAGTGAGAGAAGAAAATACAAAAAACAAGAGAATAGCTAAACAAAAGAGATGAAAGAAAAGGAACAACACAGGTAGCAAAGTATTCATAGAAAGCCACGCAGAGGGGGAGGAGAGTAGGGGAAGGAAAGGTGGATATAGGATGCATTGAATCAAGGTGTGAAAAGGATTATGAAGAAATAATTGCTTCATAAAATCAAGCTCCTCAAAACCAGGTCATTTAAAGCTAAACCTGTACAGTACATTAAAATACGCAAAATAGCATGTTTTACTACCAGTAGGAGAAGGATTGCCTTTTAAAGGAACAAATACATAGAGAAAAGATAGACATAAGATGATACACAAAATCGGATCTGCATAGGATACGATTTATTATATACTTCATGTCTTGCTAAACAGTACAGAAGAACAAGAAGAAGAAGAGAGGTGGGGGTGAGAGAAATGCAATAAACACGCGAGGTGAAGATTGCAGAGGGATTTTTCAGTTGGTTACCCAATCCTCACCACGTGTGAAATTTGCTCTGAACACCCCAGTGGCGTTCAATCACCAGTGTGAAGTGAAGCAACTAGAGAATTAATGCCCAAGTAGAGAGGAAAGGTTGGACAGAATGAATAAAAAAGGGGAAAAAGCAGAACAAACAGCCCTGAAATTGCCTTAAGTAAGTAAACTATTGAATCTAATATTTGTAATTTTGTGGATAATTAGATAAGATCATCAGGAATTTGTATTATATTGCCTGAATTAATTTTATTTTGTTTTGTTTCATTATACTCGGTTGTTGTCAGCATCTGAATTAAGAGTGCTGTGAAAAATGTTTCTAAATTTATACTTATACAACTCAGCAAGGTCTTTATCTCAGCCTAATATCTTTGTTGTATTGACAATGAAGGCTATTCTATTCTATTTGGGGATATCTGCAATTTTTAATGGCATGCTACTTCAATATAGAAAATTATTTAATTAATTAATAAAACTCATTTGCAACTGCTACAAAATGCTTTGTGGTTTCATTCTGACTGGCAACTGTCTGCTTGTCCTTAAAAGATTTTTATCATTTTTAATTTTCATATACATTTACACAAACATATATAGATTTGGATATTAGTAGTGTAGCATAACCTATGACACACTACTGTATTTACTAAAACAACAAAGTATTTAGTATAAACCTTTTGAAAGAAACAGAGTGGAGCTATGTTTTTTCCATAGCTTGTGTTAGTATTCATTGATCTACGCCTTTCATGAAGAAAATATCAGATCTAGGTGGACGCTACTGAATTCCACATCAAGCTAAATGCTTAAATTCAGTTAGTCCACCTGAATCAAACTACAACTGACCTTCTGGAAATACACAAACTGGCTTTGCAGATGGAAGTGCGGCCAGTGCATTCATTCATCATATGATGCCATTTTTATATGTACGCAGCTCTGATTGGTTCAATTCAACTGGATGAGAATACTGTAGACCTCACAACCTTCTAGGGTGCTCTAGCAACTAATGCATTTTGCTTACAGAGGTGTTTTTAGGCGTTTAAATAGGAGAGTACAGACGGGACCTAGGCGTGAGTGCTTGATTCTCATTCTGTAACAGATGTTCACATTGTTGCTGCTCTTTTCTGACATGGCAGACACCATGGTCTGTGCTATTTAAGCCACGTCAGTCTTGTTATTCCCACGGCGCTCCCCTGTTGCTCCCTATGTGTCAACATTGACACTAAATGATTTTTTTTTCAACATTAGTATGAGGCACAAAGGCATGCATGTGGGTCCAAGGGTAGTGTACGTATTTGCATTCCATTCTGGGAATGACACAGAGAAGATGTTTGAGAGCAGTCTGTCTGTTGCCAACCAGTAACCGAAGCTGCACCTTGACTGACGGATCCATTTCGCTTTAGACAGAACATCAATCCTGCACACTGCATTTCACTTTTCACAGAAGACGAGCTGTCTATGCTACTGAATTTGATGTAATATCACAACACCAATACTCTATATAGCATATAACACATACATGATTACTACTTAGCTACAGGGAGGAAACAGACTCTTTGTGGTGCTCTTCTCTCTTTTAGCCAACAGCGATCTGTAAAAATACTTTTGGCTTAATAATAGTTTCTGATGTTTGTAGTGCAGTTGATTGCACAGCAGCCCTTACCATTTTCTACAGCATCTTCCATGTGAAGCGTTGTTGACAGATGCTGACTGTCGTGTGTTTGGAGAACCATTGGGCGAGTAACGCGTCTTCGATTTCCACATACGCTGACATCACTCGCTCTACTCTGACATAAATTGGCACAGGCAAAGCCGGTGTTATTTCTGTTTTTCTTTGCAGCTTTATGTAAAAACACTTGCAGCTCCATTTATGGGCACACTCAACAATCAATGTGGTTCCTTTTTTAGTGTGATCTCTCTATTGTCTGCTTTCACTCCACTCTCCTCTTACTTTCTGCATTGCTTTTGCTTGTATGTATGGAGTTTTGCCCTTACTGCTGGGAGGGAGGGCTTATAGAGCTCACATTCAAATGATGGGGGAGATGACAGTCAGCTTCATCATCACATGTGCTCGGGAATTCATAATTGTGTGCCTCTGTGTGGTTTGACTGGAGAAAAGCACTACATCAGGGATTATTTAGTCTTACTCAACAGATGTTGCCAAAGGCAGAAGAAAAGGGTTCTCTGCTGCTGTTTTCCGAGCCGACAGATGGAAACCTAAATCATCTGATTCCCTAATGCTTTTACCTACCGCCACTAGACTGACAGATGCCTGTTTCCCTATAAATCTCTAAGAAAAAAAACCACATAAAATTTATATTAGATTTGTGCCATATATAGTCATTTTTAAGATCCAGTTCAATTTAAGATACTCGTAGTTGTAGTCTAGTTGTATCAACTTTGTTTTGTAGGACAGCGTACAGTGCTGTGATTACCTCTGAGGCTGTCACTAGTGTTACAGACCACATGACTGCTTCTGGTGGACGGTTCATGAATTGGTTGCTTCATTATGGTTACAGTAAAAAGCTAATGGATGAAAGATGAAAGCTTTCCTTTTTCTCAAAGTGCACAAGCTTGCTGTGCGTGGTGTTTCTTCCAGTGTCTCTTGTCTTTAGTACAGTAGTTGTTGGGTTAAATGCAGAGGATCAATTTGTTTTGACATTTTGTAACAAATGTAATAATGACAATAAATGACTTTCTTCTTCTAAGCTGATATTTTTAAGCCACAATTTACACTTTGTACAGTAGATACAAGAAAGACGTATGATTGTAGTATTACGTTTATAGTATAAGCTGTATGTGTAGTCCATGGGATCTGGTTATAGTATATTTTGCTGTTTTCCATTTAGACTTCCAGTACCGATGATTATACTGCTTGTTATGACATTCATGTTTTGATTTTTCCCCTCTCCCCCTTGCACACATTACCGTGCCAGTATAGTTTCCATCTTGCCCTTGTTGACTGGTAATTTGCATTTACGTTATACTATATATTTAAACACACACACACACACACACACACCACACACACACCACCCACACACACACACACAACACACACACACAGACCAGGTGTACCCGCCCTCTCGCCCAACGACCAGCTGGGATAGGGTGCAGCCCCCGCGACCCCGCATGGAACTAAACGGTTAGAAGATGGATGAACTTTGGAATTTTGAGATGATTTTACGTATATCAGCATAGACAGATATCAGTGGCCCTGCCCCGACAGACAGAACCAATATGTTTGGCTTTGAACGGGCTTACAACTCCAAAATCATTAACAGTAGCATATTGCAGCAGGCTGACGCAGAATCGCTGCATTCAGCAAGTTTTGCCTTTTCTCTGTGCTCCTGCTGTAAAATATTTTTCCCGTGCTTTTCAAACTTAGTACTGAGGTGTCATCCATATTTTCTCCTTGAATCAATTCTGTATTAGTCCCAGTTTTTCCCTCCTGACTGCTTAGGTTTTATATCACAGCACTGCCATAAGCTCAGCTCACACCCTGAAAAGCACCACAGCTATTGGTCGAGTTCCATTGTGCCACTCAATTAAGACCCTTAAAACCAAATAACTGGATTGTTTTCATAGTTGTCAAAGACAAAGAGCAAATGGTAACAGCATCCTCTAACAATTTCCACATGTTTAAGAGCAGGCCTGTGTCTAGACCAGATATAGTATGTTTTGCATTTCAAGCTATACAAGCTCTGTTTCATGTGTTCAAGCATTTATCCCTTGAAAAACCCAAAACAACGCAAAGCAAAACAAGTATGAGGTCCAATCGAAGCATTACTGCTAAAGGCAGTAAAGCATGAAATTAAGGAAACCTGGGTCCTCCCTATTTGGATAAGCTTTCCTCTCAAAATAACCACCATTTTGAAAAAGTTTGTAGTAGAGCATGTATGTACAGCATACACAGTCATATTTATGATAGGCCTGCATCTCTTAGACATGAATGCAGTGGGGAAGTGATGAACTAAATTCCTTTCTCTCCGTTAAGCCTGCAGTCAGCATCTCTACCTTAGCATGGTCAGAGGAATGCTTGTGTGTTGAATAGGCCATCATTACCCTTGAAGACATGGCTGGATCACCTTGACAGTTTGGGTGGTGAGACTGGGCCAGACTGAAACTCTGGTGTCCTGTGAGACAGATTAGGTAAATGAAATGAAGTGTATGGATCTTCATCAAACTGTTTGACATTTTTGTGGCTTAACTTATGAGTAATACATGACATGTAACAATCATATTCCTTAGTAAGAAGGGTTTGTGCCCTTAAACGGTAATGTGCATCTTCGATCTCTCTGGAATGGGTATTGGTACAAATTCCCCTAATGGACTGTAACTCCAATGCCTCGTGTTTTACATGTGATTGTACAGTTAAAAAAGATCATTGTGGAGTCCAGATGATAAGTTGCTGGTATTTAAAACGTTCCATTATCACCCCTGAGGGGGGAAAAACAGAGCAATAATTTTTTCAGTCAATGCAAAGAAGCCTGTCAAGTAAAATGAAAAATTCCTCTGTATACTGATGATTCTTAAATTTTCAATTTGTGCAGCCACAATCATCACAACAGCAGTCACTCTCCTGAGTTCAGTCTGAAATAGAACAACACCGTTGTTGTAATGTATCAGTTGTTGATTTTGTCAATGTGGACAATATTGTTACATCAGCAATAATTCTACACTGAAACAGCTGTATTCTGAAAGGTGCAATTTTGTTAATTATAATAAAAACAAGCACATTTGACACTACTAAAAGCTGTTAGAGAAAGAAATAATGGAATAAATTCAGAGTAACCACAGTTAATAGGAAGGATGATGTGATGGTGCTCAAACCAAGCAGTTTGTTACAGTATGTTTTTCCCACTATATATTTATGTCTGACAATGTGTATCACAAAGTCTCCACAATCATTGATATTTATTAGAAATATCATATTTTCTTATTATACATATTATATTATTATAAATATCCCTGTGACAATACAGGACATCTTTTTATATTTAGCATCTGTTCAGATTGTTACTGTTTTGACTGTGATTGGTCAGTCCTGTTGGCCATGCCCATCTAGGCTCGATTGCAACTTTGTTGCCAGACCAATCATGAACAGTTTTCTACATATGGGGGGTATTGCACAAAGGTGGGACACTTCCAGAATAAGTGCAGTATGAGTAAACTATAATGATCTACCTATAAATAACAATCACGTGACAAACATACCGGTAGATAAACGTAGATCAATATAATAAAGAGAGACTAAACTGAGGCAACTTATTTGCAGAAAATAATATTTTCTAACAGAACAGGGAGATAATCCAAATAAACTAACTGATCCTGGACGTTATCTTGTTTGGACCAGGCTCAAGGACTGCGCAGACCAGCTAGTGCAGATCTTCAAACCGGTCCTACACCAGTCCATTACGCTATCCTCCCTCACGGACTAGTGTCCAAAGTAGAGGCCCTCAGGCTCAGACTGCCCCCAGAGGGTTAGAATAGGGTCCCACATGTCGACAGCCCTCACCCTCGGTACCGGCTCCCCACAGGGCTGTGTGCTGAGCCCCCTGTCCTACAACCTCCTCCCACCCCAGCAACACAATCATCATGTTTGCTGATGACACCACTGTGGTGGGGCTCATTCATTTATTCAGCAGGACTCATTACACCCTGAACAAGGGAACAACAAGGACAAACAGAATAAGACACAATTTTTAGCCACCATTATTGCCTTACTGTAAATACTGCTAAAATTCTAAAAGTGAAATGTCAGTGTGGTGTGGCTTAGCTTACTTAGAGCTATGCAATAGTTGTGTGTGTGTGTGTGTGTGTGTGTGTGTGTGTGTGTGTGTGTGTGTGTGTGTGTGTGTGTGTGTGTGTGTGTGTGTGTGTGTGTGTGTCCAAAGTGTGTGTGTGTTACAGGTGTTTTATATTTTCTTATCTAGCAGTTTTTAATTTTTTTTTATGACCACTTTTTTGTTAATCACTGAAATAATGCATTTGAATTTCGTTGTACAATGTACAATGAGAATAAAGTTATTCTATTTTATTCTATTAATCTTGATAATACACCATCTTCCTTTGTCTGTATTATCCATTTTATAATGTATAATCTTGTTAGTATTGCTTCTAGTTTTCTCCTGTTAACCGGTGGCGGTCAAGCTGGCTGCTGATGAAATTTCTCCATTGTGGGACTAACATTCTATTCTGTTAAACAGAGATTTTGATTTTCTGCTCCTCTCATTAAGTTCTCATTTTCTGTAGATACAGTAGTTCAATTACTGCTGTAAAGTAATTTTGGTTCTCTGGTCAATTGAGAAGAGAGAAAAGAAGAAGAACAACAAGTAGCAACAGACCCAGGCAGGATGGCTGGACCAGTATCTGGAAAGAAGATACAAAAGAGGTTCCTCAGCAGCAGGTGTCCAGCAGCTTAACTAGAAGCTTTATCAAAAAGCAAGGTTCTCAGCCTGGTCCTAAAGTAGAGAGGGTGTCTGCTTCCACAACCTGAACTAGAAGCTGGTTCCACCAAGGGGCTTGGTAGTTAAAGAATCTACCTCCCACTCTTACATCTAGAACCTCTAGAACCAGCAGTAGACCAGCGCTGATTATAAAAGCATATGCGGGACAAGATAGTGCTTTATCATGAGGTGCTTTGTAAGTGAGGGGAAGAATTTTAATGTGTATCTCATCCTTCTCTGCTTCATTAGCATGCTTTGCATTGATTTGTTAGTTTCTTGTTCCTGCCTTGGCACTGATTTAATGCTGCTTATTTACTGTAGCGTTTACCTCCTGGGTCTTTGCATTTGGCTCCCTCCTGTTTGTTGGCACCACTATTTTTAATGTGTGTGGTCCTAGTTGGTCTAAGCCCAGTTGTTTGTCTTACAAATTGTCACAGAAACCCTGGACATAGTAAGTTTGACCAAACATAAGAACATCCTCTGATTTCCACCTTCACATGTCACTTCCTCCTCTTATTATGATTTTGCTATTCTGATGTTATAAATGTCTGTGTGTTGTTTGTTTCATAGCAGCCTGTCACTCACTGCTTTCTCTCTCTCTATTGCAAGGTGAAAAAGAAGTAAGGTTTTACCTATAAACGATAGCTACATCTGTGTGTGTATGCGTGTGTCTGCTAGATAGATGCGTGTGGAACCATGTCGTACCCTCAAGACAACTTAGGTTTAAGTATTTTTGTAAACCTGTGCCTTCCTGTTAGTCAGACAATCAATGTGTGTGTGTGGGTGTGTGTGTGTGTGTGTGTGTGTGTGTGTGTGTGTGTGTGTGTGTGTGTGTGTGTGTGTGTGTGTGTGTGTTAAATAGGATTGACTTGGTGTATGAAATCCAAAGGAGAACTCATCCAGGTGGAACACTGACTTGTAAGAAGTGTGAAAAAGCATGAAAAGCACATAGCAGGCATGACAAGCCTTCATGTTCTACATCACTCATTCATACACAAGCCTTCCATAGATTCCTACAAGTGTCTCTTTTTATCACAAACTCCACTGTATGTAAACATAGTGACCAATGTCCATTAATGTAAAGGAAGTTCTTACTGTTTAGACCGCGATCCCCTAAAAGATCTCCTAACCCTGTATAGTATCTGTAGTACTGTTGGTACCCAAACCTCAACAGTGCTCTGCATGCCAGAATTTAAGCAGGTTGTAACATGTCACATCGTCAAGGACATGGGCCATTTAGCTTTCACACCACTTAAGCTGGCAAGTACAGTAACTGTTAATGCTAACTGTTGCTTTTTGTGTTACAGAGGACATTGGACTGGACAGAACTACTCCAACGACGGCTGCACTAACTCCTCAGCTTCCGCTGCTGTACGTGGAAGTCCACTTACCCCAGTACGATGGAAACCTTTAGCACGGGCTCACCGGTGGTGCAGCTACTGAAAAGTGATGCATAAAGATGAGCTCTTCATTGTTTTCTTCTTCACTATCATGGTTGGTGGCTGGACCGTTTTGAGGTATAACCACATCACTAGGAATATTGCTCAAATTTGCCTTCACCAAGCTGGATGAGACTGATGGCTGCTACTTGAACACTAGAGGGATACTCACCGTCAGGAAATTAAATGGGATCAGTGGCAAACACAGAGCTCGTCCATTCCACTTGCTGGTACCTGTGAGTGAATGTGAAGTTAGCTTGATTGTGTGTTTGTGTTTGCATCTGCGTATCATAAGTGAGTGGCAGGAATTTTCACCTGGAAATAACAAGAGGATACAGCAAACTGTTTAAAAAAACAGGAAGTAGCAGCTATGTTCAATTGGAGGCACCGTTTGAGGACAAGGTGGCAGCTCCTTCCTACTGACAAGAGCGGAAGAATGTGGGATATGTAGGGCTGGAGAGTTCCCTAAACACCAGTTGGTTGGTGTCCTGTCTGATGTGGCTGGGACTGCTGCTGCTGCAGGCGGCTCCTGCTTCGGTGTTGGCTCAGAAGTTTGATGAGAATGACCCAGTGGTGACCATCACCTACGGCAAGCTGCGAGGAGTCAAAAAGGAGCTCAACAATGAGATCCTGGGTCCTGTGGTGCAGTTCCTGGGTGTACCGTATGCCGCTCCGCCCACTGGAGAGCGCCGTTTCCAGCCGCCGGAACCGCCGGCTTCGTGGCCCGAGACGCGCAACGCCACACACTTTGCCCCGGTGTGCCCTCAGAGCATCGTGGAGGGCCGCCTGCCAGATGTGATGCTGCCGGTGTGGTTCACCAACAGCATTGATGTGGTGTCCACATATGTCCCAGGACCAAAACGAGGATTGTCTCTATCTTAATATCTACGTCCCCACTGAGGATGGTGAGTTTGCCTGTGGGCAAAGGGCAGGATGAATATAGGGACAATGAGAGGGGGCAGGGCAGATAAAGCCGAAGAACCTATGGGTAAAGGAACAGTGTGTAGGGAAAGCATGACTGTGCATGTTTAATGTGCATGACTCTGCTTATTGTAACATGTGTGTGAATTGGGTTAGTGAAAAAGAACAGTGTGGTGTGTTTGTGGCATTCCATTAAAGCCCAATTAATCCTCTTTTCATTCCACTCCATATCTGTCTCGTTCCTCTTTCCTTCCTTTTTAACTTTCCCCTCCCCCACCTCCATTCCTCTAATCTGATGCCGTGCTCTTCTTTTTCTTCCTCATCACCTTATTTGTTCTCCTTTGCAGACTCCTTCTCCTCCCCTCCTTTAACCTCTGGAAGCTCATCATAGCCTATATGCTCCACCACAATAGCCGCAGTTCATTAAACAAGACAGTCGTTGTCATGATCATCCACTGATTGATTTGCTGGCTGACTGATAGGACTGAATACTTCCTGATTTCACTAGTGTGATTCATTTTTTCCTTTTTCTTTCACTCTAAGTCCTTTTCACTCAATCAGCATTCGGTGTGTGTGTGTGTGTGTGTGTGTGTGTGTGTGTGTGTGTGTGTGTGTGTGTGTGTGTGTGTGTTGTGTGTGTGTGCACTTGCATGCCAGCTCCTGTGTGCGTTGTTCGTCCAGGGGCTCCATGTTATTCTTTAGTTTTCTATTCATTTTACAGTCAAAAGAATATCCAAGGAATGTGCCAGGAAACCGGGCAAGAAAATATGTAGACAAGGAGGTATGTATGATCTGAACGCAACTTTTACAATGCCACGACAAGAAGCAAGGGTCTGAAAATACAGAGGGAGTACTTATGTGCAGCTCTGCAAGGACTCTAGGTATACTATAGTAGGGAAGTCAAAGTCAAGTTCAAGGTCTACAAATTGTTTGGGTCACGACTCAGATATGAAAAAAAAAGAACGAGAAGACTTTAAATAAAAAAGAATCCATTTTTAAACATAAAGGCTGAAAAGAATAAGCTGTCAGAAACGTCTCTCTACAACTGCCTTTGCTGAATGCAATTGAAAAGGATAAGCTGGTCGAGCCAGGAAAGCCTTTTCAGACTTGTCAGATTTGACAGGGACCATTAAACATGCTGCACATAGTAACAATGGCTATTTGATGCTAAATCACCTAAAACAGGCCTGTAATTTGTAGGACTTTGAGATTGCAGGATGGTGGTCATGGTAGTGTGTGCACCTTTAAAACTCCCTCTTTCATTGATGTGTGTGCTCTTATTCCTTAGCAAGATTTGAATATTTGTTTGTCAGATCAGGGATGAGAAGGTCTTTCGCGACGAGGGCTGATGTGTGAGAAGATATCGGCTCATTCGTGGCATCATGTCACAAACACTCTGCACTGTTAAACACGATGAGCTGAGGCCGGCCCCTGACTGTGTAATCTCTATTAAGGTAGCTGAGCTGTGTTCAGGTTGGCTCAGATGACTGTGTTAAGCACTGTTTCATCAAGATAATGGTCCTTTTTCTCTGTCTTCCTCCCCCTGTCTCTCAGCCTCCCCCTCTCTGGAGCTGTGTGTACAGTAACTGTTTGTGTGAAAAGAGCGAGATATGCTGACAGCGTACTTGATAAGGCCTGAGTGTTAATGTCATTGTCTTGGCAGCAGCCTGCATTATCACTTAGCGTCCACTCCCTCACTTCCTACTGCACAGAAACATGCTGAGTGTGACCTCCAGACGAGAGGCGAACATTGTACAGGCCTCACGCAACATAAAGGGTCTTTATTGTAAGACCTAGACAATCTCATTTGTTTTTTTGGATTTCGTTTTAATGCAAAAGGAGATCAGGTTGAGAAAGTGGTGAATGTTGAACTTACTGCTTTTTGGCTGTTTATTAAATAAGATCCATGCTTTGTTTTTATTGCTCTTCTCTCACAGTATGAGTTTGCTTACAGTAATGCTTAGTTAATGTTAATGTAAACAATGGACAAACATCATGGATGGGTGAGAAGAAAAGGAGGACCCTGGGAACAGAGGGGTAGAGGCCCGTTGAATCTAAATGGACCCCATGAAAAGTAATATAAAAAAAATCTCAGCACATTTGTAGTGGTTTGTCTTGTGTGGTAGTAGAAAGCAATTAAGCTGCTGGTAAATGTAAATGTAGGTTGAAAGTGTTGATGGCACATTGTTGCACTTTGGGTCCTAAAAGGACTCTGAGCTCAAATTTTCCAAAGACCAAACAAAAATACACTACTTGGTTAAATATATGCCAAATGCATAACCGCCAAAATGATAAAGAGCCAAGTCCCATTTAGTGCATTTAGTTTGCCTATTGTGCTATGGGCATGCTCAGATTCAATGCAGTTCCTAAACAAATCAGTATCTGTTATACTTATATTGAAGCAAAGTAACAGAGACACAAAACCTGAGATAATGTTTTTATAAATCCTCGCCAACATTTTCTTTATGTATTTTTATGTCAGAAACCGTGAATGTGGTAAAATATTTGATAAAATGAATGTACAAAACAACATGTTGACCTAAAAATGATTTGTGCAAAACACCTAGGTCGTAGTTTATTGTCAAATAATGTCCAGGCGAGCACAAAGGTCAACATTTAAAGGCCAAGAAATGGCGCAATAATGACCAACGCTTGAAAAAACAGCAAGGAAACGTGTTTTGTGTGATGACTCGCGCTCCATGGATGGAAGTTGTGGGCTTTTTTCTCCTGGATAACATAATTTTGCTGATATTTTATTCATTGGAATCTTGCTGACAAAATGGGACTTTGCATGTATAAATCTATCAAAGTTAGACTTAACTAATCCGTTTGACGAAGAAGCACTGACTAACTCTGACCACTGCTAATGGTCTGAACTGTGGTAATGCTGTACAGTGCTGTATTATCTATTCATCACTCAATAATCATCACAATAATTCTGCTCATATAACTCTAGGACACAAAGTGTAATAGCTGTGAGCCTCATCCCTTTGTCATCATAAGGATTATTGTACCATTTTGTGCATTCCTGCCCACAGAAGTCTTCCGTGGTTAAAAGCAGTATTTCCGATCTTCCTGGGATGATGTGCGGTCATTAAGTTATTGCATGCTGGGATTATGGTATCAGATGACAGCTAGTGGCACCTCATTGCCTCGGGAAAGTGTAGAAACGAAAGAGTCTAATCTAAAGATATTAGTAAAAAATACCTTTCAGTCTAGAGCTCATTGTTGTCTGAGTCCCGCAGCTACAGTATACGACATTAGCAGAAAGTTGTTTGTCATGAAGTATTTGGGGCGACCTTGGATGTGTGTGTGGCTTAAAAATTCATACAGTAATTAATCTGCTCATTTCTTTTAACTATTAAACATATGTGACTTTGTTTGAGCTTCAGAATACGAGTGATACAAAGTTTACCCTTTTGTTCTAAGACAATATAAAACACTGACCATGATGCACTAAGATTTATTTTATTATAGGAAAACAAGTGGCTAAGATGCTTGTTATTCCTTTAAAGGGGGTATCAAACCCTATATGAACTTGATGCTGATTGTTTCTAATTCCACGCTCCAGCTCCATCATCTTTGGTCAAGTGAATCAACAAATCAGCCCTGTTCTGCAGCTGCAGCTTCTTCAGTGTACTTTCTATTTCACTCCAGAATAAAGGGTAATGGTCGCTTAAACCTATATTCATTATACTGCAGTATATGAATGTCATCTAAACATCTATATTCATATTGTATTTCTGCATTTCACAGAAACACTGACACCAACATGATGTCATTTCTAAGAGCCAGGGTTCTTACATATTATCTGCTCCTAATCGTACTGTAAAGAGCTGAGTCTTTTGCGTTTTTGCATGACTTTGGGCTCCTTCCTGCTTGTTCTGTGCTTTTAGAATCACTGTCTCTTTCCAAACCCACGGCTGACTGCAGGCATGTTCAGTTCTGCAAGTTGTCAAAATGTGTTACAGGTAACAGGAAGGGGCAGTGGGTGAAGATAAGTTCACCCAGCACATACATCCAAGCTTTGAACAATAACAGCATAATAATAGTTGCTTAGTTATATTAAGGGACATCAGGCTGGAGCAGATAGAATTTAAACATTTTTTATAACTCCATGCCCCTGACTAAAATGCATTTTACTATGAAAAATTTCACATCCATGAATTTATTAAACCACGATTTTATCCGCTTTCGACAATCTCAGCTTTCAGAAGTAGGAAGAACATATCAGCGGTTCAATACATACTGTACATACTCACATTCGCACTCATGGACAATTTAGAGGCATTAATGAACCCAATTCCCACTCAGGCACATTTACAGTACATAGAATACACAAACTCTACAAAGAAAGGCACCTTGATTCAACCGTAAGCCCTTCCCTTTCAGCTGTGGGGTTACTGCTGACCATGACTCCTCCTGTCTGCGACAGTTACCAAAAGATACTGTATAAATCTATAAATCTCTACATTTAGTCCTGTAGGAGTTAGTCCTGAAAAGAAGTATTCAGTTTTTAGATTAATTCAAACAAGCAAGTAGAGATGGAGGACTGTGACAGGCAAGTTCCAACCTGCCAATCAGGTGTGCATGTGGTGCGGTGGGTGATGCATGTTCAAAAACCCAAACGTCAGACTGATTTCATGTCCAGTGTGACATGGTGTCCATTCCATGTCTTTTATCTTTTCACCTAATGAAGGCAGGTTGACACACAGACCCCATCATAACTATACGATGGCGTCACATTGTGCCACTCCTGGGGTGTTCAATAATACCGTGAAAGCTTATGAGACACCAGTGGACTAATGCATTATTGCTGCAAAATGAATATGTGTTGCAACCTCTTGTGTCTATGACTGTCCACACACAAGCTCTTTGACTGCTCCTGTTCCACAGAAAGAAACTGGATGCTCGTTGCACTGGTTT
The DNA here is from genome assembly GCF_900634795.4 of Betta splendens. NCBI lineage: Eukaryota > Metazoa > Chordata > Actinopteri > Anabantiformes > Osphronemidae > Betta > Betta splendens. Next base: position 33,073,992 of record NC_040884.2, on the reverse strand, counting down.
TGATGGGGCCAGGGATCAGGGTCACTTCAAGGATTCCTGAAAGCTGTTAGATGCTGAACCACAGTGTCTGTGAGTTTTCTTTGTGGAGGGTTGGGACTCCCTCCATGTTGTCATTATGTTGAATTAAGCATTGAGCTTTTTACCATAACTAGGCCATTTAAACTGCAAAGTAGGCCATTTCCCAGTGTGCGTTCATGCTGTTTAGTGTCTCACACAGACTCCGAAACATTTCAACGTGTTGCATTAGTTTAAGATTTCTGTGCTGTTTGCGCTTTGTGGAGGTTTAAAATAGGAGTTCTGGGTTTTTCATTACTTCTTCACAAATCATCCTATCCATCATACTTTTCCATCACTGTCTCTTCCCACCTGTCTCACGCTCCCTCTGCACACGTTGGCCTTTTCCCTGGTGTCTGTCTCTGCCTCTCCATCTGTCCTGACCTATTCACCTCGCTGCATCTCACTTTCCCTCACTGTCTGTTGCTCCTGCTTGTGTTGTATTCTCTCTTATTTTTCTTTGGCTTTGTCCCAGTTTTGTAGTTGTTGAAGGAGGCTCCTGCGGGAGAATGGTGCGCGCGCGCGCACGCATGCACGCACGCACACACGCACGCACGCACGCACGCACGCACGCACACACACACACACACACACAGCCAGAGTGGAGAAAATATAAGACAGGAGCAGGCATGGCCCTTCTTGTGCTCGGGTCTCCCTCGAGGGGCTCTGTCACCTCTACTCACAGCTTAACTTCTCCACACTGGTCTTTATATGCTAGTATGTTGAGCTCCTGTGTGTGTCTGTGCAGATGACTTTTTTTCTCATTTTTTAACCTCCCTTGTCTGACAAGGTTTTGTGTCAAAGCTTGGCTGATTTTCTGTGCTAGCTCCTGGGCAGGCGCTGGACTTGTTATTTCCACCCCAACCCCACTGGACCTCGGTTTATTCAAAAGAAAATTTAGAAAAATCATAAGTGAGACGAAGAGAGAATGTATGTAACCTGGTTCAAATACTACTAAATAATATTATGAAAAAAATTCCCATTGGACATTGTAAGGAAAAACGGTCCCAAAATTAGTACTAAATTAAGTACTACAGTTTCCCAGTTCCCACTGCATTTTTAACCTGCCACAATGTGTGTTACATATTTTTGGTCTATTGGTGGCAATTGGCTCACACTCCTACCCCTGAAAAGCTGTTGTAAAGCTTATTCTATAGCTCTATGTGCAGCTTCTAGAACTCAAGGTGTGAATGGTGTAGTGGTTCACATGCATGACTTCAATGTCTTTGACTTGGGTTTGAGTCTCACTTGTAAAAGTCTTTCAATTTTAATTTTTGAAAAGCAGCGTTTGCAAACGTATTATTTGGCCCACGAGACAATATCACATGACTAATAGAGCTGGCCTGCCGAAATTATTTGTCACTAACACTGCTCACTACTGCTGGAGACTTGAACTTGAGTGTAATATGACATAACTACAACTCCCAGAATGCTCTTCTGTTCACAAGACACAGATTTTACAGAAGTTGGGTGGTTAAGCTGCTGCATGAGGAAATCTGTCAGTGTCTGCAAAGTAAAAGGAAAGACACAGCGGAGTTTGTGTTAGAGCTGGACACGATGATACACTGAACCTGTACTGTAACTTCAGGGACATGGACGGGTCATCAGCCAGGTTGGTGTAGTTATATGTATGTCATGGGTAGAAATGAGCTGTTGGACCTCAGTTACGCTGTTGTGCGTTGGAGGCATGGAAACACATTTAAGACACCTGGTGGTTAAAACAAGACTAGCACCCTGTTATATTTTCAGCCCGCTGCAGGAATAAATGTCCTTAGTCTGCGACGCACCAGGGGTGGCGTCACCACTGTAACCCGTAATGCAATGAAAACGGTGGTCATTTTGAACTGATACAACTGTATAGTATAATTAGTATTAATTAATAATTATTATAGATATAGTGAAAACATAGTTTTTTTACAAACCCAGTATTTAAGTACTAATTATTAATTAAGTTACAAAGTTTTCAGATCAAGCACTGTCTGCATTTTTTGTTTCCTAACATGTATGGCTTGTGTTTGTGATAGTACCTTACCATAGTACCCTAACTAAAGCAAACCTACACAACCGTCTGAATTCCCCCAAAACCAAAGTCATTACTGACATGATAGAGATCACATACCATCAAACTGCTTCTTGTTACAGGAAGATGCTTTGAACTGGACTTGCTGGACTTTCGACAATCTGTGTGCTGGTACATATACTGTAACAGACAGGCTATGGGACAGTAAGGGGCACTGATGAGAGCAGAGATGGGAACCAGGATTCATTAAGCTCTTCTAGAGCTACTGTACAGGGAATAATTTTAATAATGTCACCAGGCGTTGCCAAGCCATATACTAATGATTGTGCTATCTTTCAAGATCAATGAATAGGCATATTTATATGCCATTTGGTCAGTTCCTTGCATATCTCATGCGTGAACCCACAGAGACCCATTGATACCCACTTGCTAGTCAGCATTGCTTTAAGGAATTTGAATTTAATTTATAAATTTTATCTCTGACATTTTAGTCGACTGTCACTACCAGTGCATTGGCTACAGTCTTTTGGAGGTTTTTCATACTGTGTGTAGCCCGCTGCAGCAGATTTGACCTGTACAGTACTAACTAAGGCAAAGGTCTGTGTGGGAAGGAGGTTTAATGAACATGTTGACAGACCAATGTTTATCACACAAGAGCTTTACCCAGTTGCCTTTGTGGCTAAATGAAACCTAAACATGGTGCTACAGACACATAGTGGTTTAATCCACATTCTGTACACATACTGTAAAAGGGACCAAGTTGTAATGGGGGTTTCAAATACTGTATGCAAGTAGGGGCACAGCAAGATTAAGATAAGAAAGCAGAATGGACAGAACACAAAATGACGTGGCAACGTCCTAACATTTGCACGTGGGAGCTCATTTAGTCAGACTACCACCACACAAGATTGAATTATTTTGCCCCCATGATGTGCTGATTGTGTGCTTGGCAAACGGGATCAATATAAAATCATTCAGGATCAGAATCAGAAAAAGCTTTATTGCCAGGTCCTGTGGTTAGCACTTTACAGAACTTTAAACTCTACAGAATTTGACTTGGTGTTGGAAGGTGTTGCATCACATACAACAGTACAAACAGTACAACATATAACATGACATAATTTGAATATTGCACAATATTGGCCGCAGCAAACCAGTCTGTGATGGAGGACGTATGGATGGATTCAATGATGGCAGTGTAGAAGTTCACCAACATCTTTACCGGGAGTTGAAACTTCTTCAGCTGCCTCAGAAAGTCCATCCTCTGCTGAGCCTTCTTAGTGATGGAGCTGATGTTCTGCTCCCACTTGAGGTCCTGGCTGATGATGGTGCCCAGGAAGCGGAAGGACTCCACAGAGGTCACCGGGGTGTCACAGAGCATGACGAGGGGAGGAGGGCTGGGTCCCTTCTGAAGACCATTCTCTGGTGAAGGTCTCGAGGTCCAGGGAACATAGTTAAGACACTTCTGAAACATCGCTGCACCAACCGCCGTTGATGTAGAAACACATGCCACCTCCTTTCCTTTTGCCGGAAAGCTCTGTGCGTCTGTCCGCTCGGTGCCTTGAGATAACTTTGTTATGATTTGGCGCTATATAAATAAAAATGAATTGAATTGAATCCTTCTCTGTGCTAAATCTGGAGCAGACGTCAGTAAACCCTTTAGTACAAATCAAATATGCTGTCTGGTAACACATGGACATGAACTGTCTCTTGCCACATCTGACACTCAATGGTGTATTGTCATGGAATAACAACGTGTGAGTACATAAAGTGATAGAAATGACTGTAGCTGTCTTAACAAGGCACTGCTGTAGAAGGCAGAGAGGCCAGCCTTATTGTCTCCTGCCCTTTAGTTGGTAATGGTAGTCATATTTTATTCATGGCTAAGCTGACATATCTATGATTTCCCCTTTAGTTTACTATAAAGCATCGATCACCACCAGCTGATTTTAATTTGGTGGAGGCCAAAGGTCAGCAAGTGAACTCTTTACATTATGTGTACAGTATATGAAACCCTGTTTTTTTATACAGTCTGGCTTAAATTTAACATCAAATCTAGCATATATTGGAAATACACTATGGCATGATGTTCAGTTCACCTACAGCATTAAATTGTATGTATGTGCAGGAAAATAAGAGCCTTGCATTCTTGAATCCTAATATTATGAGCAGTAGTACAACATATATAATATTAAAGTGATGCAGAGCAAAATGAACACATGAATGTGGTTCACACAGTTTCTATTGGACTAACGTGCGGCTGTGGAAGGAGGAGGTGATGACCTTGGCTGGTCCTTTAAACAGTTTTTCCCGCCTTTTGTTTACCTACCTCACCTCAAACATGCACACACAAACACAGTCACACGCACGCGTGCAACTGTGCTCAAGGTGACAGCATTGATAGTAGCTCATACATATTCATGATACTTGCAGTACAATAAATAAATAAGCCGCTTATTTTTTTCTTTCCTGAATATTAAATGAAGGACATTTGAATCTTGTCACACCACCAACACCAGTTGTTGGATTTTCACATTAGAGTCACAACAACTGTACAAACAAGGCACAGGCGCAGATGTCACAATGTCGTCCTGTTGCTAAGATTCATCTTACAAATAAGTCAATTTTTTCTTTAGCACCTACAGATGTAGCTGCAACATTGTGCCTCATGCATATTTGAAACATGCTACATAGACGCGTGTGGTGAAAAGTAGCTGCTTTTCCCGTAGTTTCTATTTCATTCCTTGTCATTATTTATGTGAGGCCTTTTAAAAACAGCCATGTAACTATGTAATGCATGAAGCTATTTACTTCAATGATGATGGAGAGGCACCTCCAAAGCAACTGTAGGCAATAATGTTAGGCTCTGCACACGAATGGGAGCAGGAAAAGGGGTTAGTGAATGGATCACAGTTCATCATTGTTTCTCCTGTGCTCATGCTTCTTCTGTATGGTTGTACTTACTACGTCAATAGTACAGTATGTACAGCAATGTAAGGAACTAACAAATGTGTGTGCACCTGTAGAAATGTCATAGGAATGTTTTTCATTTTACTATCCCTGACTAGGCTTGTGTTTGTGTGTAGCTATGCAGCTCTAAAATGTTCTGAATTAATGGAGCACAGTGTTGATAAGCAACTGAGACCAGACATGCTTTGTACTTTCTACTCTGGCTAAACTCTGCCATTGTTTTGTGGAGGCTTCAAATTCTGGGCCATCGTGTACGAAGGGTACTTCCGCACGAGAACCTTCACGTCCACCTTTATGTCAGACCACTTTTATTTGTTTTATTTCCGCTCCTGTGCAGAATCTGCAGCATTAATACCTGCACACGGTCCCGCTCGGCTACTGCGCAGACGCAGGCCGTGTTTAAAAGAATTAACATATTAAATTTGGCGTGTCATGGGCGGAGTTTGGTACTCAATGACCTGCGCTCAAGTCTACGTTGATTGGTGAGTACGAAGAAAACGTGTGGATTCGTACTTAGAAGCGGTTGATACAGCTGTACTTACGCAGTTTTCTGGATTTGAACTTACGCCAAGTTTAGTAGGAAATCTACGCAAGTCTTTGTACATAAGGGCCCCTGGTTATTATTCCATGTTTTCATGTATGACAATGCTATTTGAGGAGCCATGTCCCCAGGGTGAAGCCTCTGGTACTGTAGCCTTAGTGCTGTACAGGCGCCATGCGCTACACAGAATCATAAATAGGAAGCATCTGTGTTTTTCATAGCATCTGATTGACTGATCATAATTAACTTCACCACCTACAGTTGACTTTAGCCACAAAGACAACAGGCCCAAGTCAGACATAAGTACTATACATAAAACCATAATTACATTACTTCCATCATTGGTCTATATTAATAGTGATGCAATGTTTTGTGGATGCACACATTGATGATGGGGCTCCTGGTTATTGTTGGCCAACAGGATCCAGCAGAGCCGCCTCTATATGTGCTTTATTGATGACTAAGCTCCTGTCAATGAAATAAATTTTGTTGTTGATATTGACGATATTTAACAGGCTGGATTTATTCTGTCACTTATTATTATTGGAGACGAGTCTCAAGTCACCTGTGCCATGTGGTACCTCAGCTTTGCGGGGTTATGCATCTTTTTTAGGGGTTTCTGAATCTTATTCTCATGTTAAATTGTGTATTATTGACTAAAGGCTGTACCTACATACATGCATACACCTATATACACATAAAGAGATACTGCTAATGACAGACATGTTATTGCCTGTTTGTCCCAACATTTTTTTTATTCATCATTAGCTACAGTAAATCTTGGTGTTGTGTGTATATTTGGATAATATATGGCCTACCAATATTTTATTTTTCCAGTTTAATGCATTTTGCCTGGGGCAGACAGCTCCTGGACTGACAGTTATGTACAGTATATGTGTGTTCATACATATGTAGTATTGTGAGTTTTTTGCATTGAGTGTCAGTGTGTGCACACATAGAAAAGTAAATGGACAGGATGATGCTGGGCCAGATGGCGCGTATGGTGGATGCTCAAGGTGTCACCTTGGCTTGGTAATGAGGCAGGAAGTGGTGTGGTAACACTGGGGTTGTTACAGGAATGCAAAGTAACTAATGGCATGTGAAGGCTCAGTCCTTTACCTACATTGCTATGTGTCAACTTACCAGAGTGTATTTTTTAAGGATCTTTCCTTTTTCTCTGGTGCAGAGAACCAGGCTTAAAAATCATTCTTCTTAAAGAATACAATAAAAAATGTTGAAAGTCTTTCTAGAAAGACAGTTTTGCTCTTGATATGTTTCTGGATTTATCTTTTTGTTTGAGTTTCCCAAAATCCTCGAAAGATTCCACAGGGAAATTACATTCCTACATAAGCTGCTATGTATTTCTGCCTAAAATGTACCTTTGAGAGATAAAATATTGGGCTGAGTTGATTGATTGTAATGGTGTTTTAGTGTCTTTAGTTATGTGTGTCATGCTGATACTGTAGTTGTGGTTCAGCAGAGCACCTGCCATCTACTCCAGCAGTAGGCCTCTGTGTTCCACAGCTAGTTACACCAAAACACAGCCACTGAAAAGCTACAAAATGTAACGCCTGTCTAAATATTACCGTTTTGTTCACCAAAGCCTTGTACTGTACTAAAAACCACAGACGACCTGTTCAAACACCCTCAGAAAAGCTTTCCTAGACAGGTTTTATGTTGACGCTTCACATCACACACACCTTGTTGCATCTCACACTGTATATTCTTGTGGTATTTAAGTCATTCTATTACAGCATATACTGTATTAATATCTTGAGGAACCACATTCCTGTCTGTGTCCATCCAGTACATAAATCAAATGAAGCCCAGTAAATGTTACTGAGTACTGGACCAACCTTGGTGTTAATGGATACCATTAGAATGTTGCTGTACCCACGTAAATAACAAGGGACTAGTACCATATGTCTCTATAATACCACATCACAACATGCTGCTGCAGCTAAAGAAAGCAACTGGATGCTGGCAGCCTTTTTTTAGTAGGCAATGAATAAAGAGTGTTTTTTTTATATTTTTATTTCTAGTAGCTGTTCCATTTGCTGTTGAGAGAGCTGCACCTCTCTGATAGTATTCCCAACCAGCCTATTGCATAAATATTGCATCAATGTGCAGCACGAGGCCACGCTGTAAATAGAAAATGGAGTTGCTAAGTTGATGACTGCTTCTTTATGATGGGCCATAACATATAATTTAAAGAAAACAAATTATTTATTCAGATATTGGACATTCATCGTGCTGTGCAGATGTTGCAGACTCAGTTGTGTTTTCATACAATAGGTTCAGTATATTGGAAAGTGCTGAATGAAACGAGTCACATATAGACTTGTTTAGAAGCCATGTGGTCTGACAGAGCAGTATCTGTACTAGCTCATAGCATAACATCTGGGCTGACACGTTCATGTGGACGTCCATATCTAAACATGCTAATGCACTGTAGCTTTAGCTGGAAGCCTTTGCAGCCGTGTGTGCAGGATTAAATGTTCAACACATTACATTGAAACATTCCACCACTTGGCCTCCTGTGATTCACAGTGGTAGTCTTAGCGTTCTGTAGTGGATGATTAGCTCCACCTTTGCTGCATCATTCTTAAAGGTGTTTGTTTGAGTCAAACATCGCTTGAGATCTGTCTTGAGATTATGAAAATCCATCTCGCGTACACCATACTGTAGGTCTCAGATGGCCACTAGATCGTTTAGGGGTCGGGTTGAGCCATTTGGCGTTTCATTTTTCCCACCTTGCGTATGTTATCATACGTCTTAAATTAGCCTTTGCGCTCTTTCACCAACTGTCTCTCTGTTTTATCTATTTCTCCAGAGAAATCTATTAAGAAGTTGACATCATTAAGCACCTTGACTCGTGCTGCTGGGCTTTAATGTTTAATTTCACACCAAACGAGGAACGAGGGGAGGAGGACAGAAGGGAGGATGAGGAGAAGGCACAAGGACGAGACTGGATTACAGGGGTGGATATGTTTGATCATTTTAAGTGTGTATTGTAGTGTGTATATGTGCGTGCATGTGTGTGGGGGTGAAGCAGTCATCATTTATTGCCAGCTCCTAGCAGCAGCAGCAGCAGCAGCAGCTGACAAATTTGCTTATGTGTGTTTGCATAGAAGCAGATCTGTTTGTGTGCATAGGCTTATTATTGTAAATCCAGTAATTAGCCCCACTAGTGCATCTAATTGCACCCTTAAACCTATAGCCCCTCAAACGTCTCATTGTGCCACTCAAAAAGCTGCTGCAAACCACATGTTGTGCATTATTGAATTTTGAAATCATGTGCATTGTATCTCCAACACCTCCAAGTGTGTACACACATGTCCGCTCACACACCCACGCACACAGCGAAAGCTTAAGAGAAATGAGCCTGGCCCGCTGTGCTCAAAATGATGAACTCATTATTCACTTACTGCCAATAACATCCCCCTTCTGACACACACAAGCACAAGCAGACACAACTACTTTGCTGGGAATGCTGTATCTGACATTAGATCGAAATCCCAAGGCCACCTGCGTGTGTATGTGTGTGTGTGTGCGTGAGTGGGTGTCAGCCCACTGGAGACAGCAGGAGACATCTCAGCAGCTTCTCACGTCTCATGGCTCAGCTGTCAATAACTCATCACTTGTTTCATTAGGCGTATTGGCAGCCTCTCAAATGGCTGCGTGTGTGGCTTCCTTAGGTCCTGCTTCTTCAATGTCTTTTGACTGTGCATTACTGCGTTCTTTTAGGGTGTGTGTACGTGGTAAGCTCCTTGTGTATGCGCGTGTGCGTGCATGTGCGTGCGTGCATGTGTGTGTGTGTGTGTGTGTGCGTGTGTGTGTATGCGTGTGTGTGCGTGTGTGTGTGTGTGCGTGTGTGTGTATGCGTGCGTGCGTGCACCTAGTAATGAGTCTGAGCGAGCAGAGGTGATGGATAATATGTCCAGAGAGGGGCTGGGGAGTTGATGGAGGCAGAGATGTGTTTTAGGAGGGCAAATATGTTAACTCAAGTCAGACGGAGGAAGAAGGCCGGGGTGGAAACAGATGAATGATCTCTAGTACTGTAAGTGCGCACGCCTCTCTTATGTACAATTTACACATTCAAAAATGAAAGGCTGCACTGCTTTGGCAGACAGCACTGTGGTGTTTTCCTGAGCTGGCCCATCTGTGGTGCTTCTGTGCCCAGTGCACAGGTGGGAGAAGCAAAGCAAACAGGTGGGAAAGCCGTTCAGTACCACAGATTTGGGCCAAATACTGTGAATGCATGGAGACGTAACTGTTGCTAACTAGGATAAATAAAAGATTTGAGTGAAAAGTGCTGATGATGAAGATATGAAGAAGTAATGTGACGAACCCTTGCGGCCGCCTGAAGGCAGAAACCTCTGCTCTGAGAAGTATGACATCACATCCTCCCCTGGAAACCGCACAGAACTACCAGAAAAGCACCCCACATACAGTACCAGAAATAAAACAGTAACAAACCTGCTTTCCATTTACACTTTTTGCCTATTGCTTGCACACAAAATTTGGCCCATTACGTCAATACTCACCACACCAGCCAATCAAACATCAGCACTTTTTCTAAAATGAAGCTTCGAAAATGAACAAACTCTTACACACAAGCACCACTTAAATCACTCTTTCATATCATCAGCAACACACGGATCTACTTTATATAAAGGACTGCAGTCCTTGTGTCTCCATTTCCAATTCTAATTTGCTCAGACTTCTTCTGTAAAACTCAAAAGTAACATTTGTACAGTAATCAGTCGGGTTGTGGATCCCGTCTTCTACTTGGGTCTGGCAACAAGACCTCACCAACATCACAGCCGCTGTCCTCGTCCTCCTCCACGTCCACGCCTTTAGACCTTAAAAATGGAACCAGGCCAACCAGAGTATCAAGAGTGGTCGTGTCTCATCCTCCAAAAGATTTGACTGTATTTTAGTTTACGTGTATTTTCTTTAATATTTACAATATTTCAGTTTTCTGACACGGTTTGAGAAATGAATGTCATGGATTCAATAAATCAAAGCATTTCTTAATCTGGATCCAATTCTTATCATTAAAGGTAAATTTGACATGAACTACAAACAACTAATATCAACAGGCTCCAATGACGATCGATGAAGCCCTGATTCACACTGAGATCAGTGGATTGTATTTTGTTGTCCACTATGTTAGGACTGATTGGACGTGTTCATGTACTTGGTTGAAGGTTGTGTTGTTTGAAGGCCAAATGAGTTTTTGCTGCATATTTCAAATGTTTTGACGGTTCGAGCCTTTTACAAACAAAGCGTGTCATTATGACATTGGAGCCACTGTTTAGACCTGTTGTTTCATTGGACGGCTGCGGCAAAGCCACTGATTAAAACTAATAAACTGAGACCAAAGTGCAAGTTTGAAAACGTGGCTGTGGTTACACTGTGTTTAACATTGTGCTAGGAGAAGTATAAGTATTGAGGCTTTGGTCTAAGCATTTGCTGTAGTGTGTAAGCAATATGCAAAAACTGTACTAATTCAACGATCAGGCCAAGTGACTTTATTAGTCAGTTCAAACCCACTGTCCAGGTCCTTTGTGCCAGAGCAATGCTGTCACCTGGCAGTTGATGGTCATTCAGTTAGTGGAGGAGATATTGTGCTAGTTTACTGTTTTTTTCTTTATGATGTGTTCAAGTGCTACTTTTTAAACCCAAGCAAGAGAGATGTGAGGCAATGCCTTTGACGCTGCTGGCTGTCACCTTCGTCGTCTGTCCTTTAGGAGGACACACCATCAATCAAACTCTAAATTCAGACAAATGGCGAAAAACAGTTTTGTTGTTTCCTTTGTGTTTCTTATTTATCAGTTCCTCTACTGAGAAGCGATAAGGCCTTGGACTCTGTATTGAATTGAATAATATCTCAAGAGGCCTCAAGTCAGTCACTCAGGGCAATGTACAACATCTTAACATTCCAAACACAAGTTTGTCTGCGTTGATGAAAAGCTGACAATTCATCAGAGCCTCAAGGATTTTGTTTTTTTCCAACCGCAGCAAAAAATAACGCCACCAGGGAGAAGCTGCAGACGGACAACGCTGCACCACCTCTTGGCAATTTAGGGACTGTAATGTACAGACGTTGCAAAACTTTACATAATGTAAGGACAGCTTAAATACAAACTACCAAAATAATGTGTGTCAAGCTAACAAAACCTGTATATCTTTAACTTTACATACAAAAAGATTTGTGTTAGAAGCAAGTTTAACAAAATAAATCAGAGAGCAGAATACTTTGGGAACTGGTTACATTAGTTAATTTAAATTTAGAGACAAAGAGATGTTCTATGGGCGTCATTTACCTTGGGATGTTAATCATGTGGCATTGTATTTACTAGTGAACAATGCTTGCAAAGGGTTCATGTCATACCTTTTAAAGGTTGCTGTATGTTTGCATTAGACAGTTACAGCAGTTAAAGCAAGATAAAAGAAAATATAACATTATTAAAATTAAAATGAAACCAAAGGTAAAAGGTTTGAAATTAAATACATACAGTAGCAGCACAGTGCAGTAAAACTTATGACAACAACAAATAAAACATAGGTGTCGCTAGAGCTTTTAGATCGATCTGTGTGTGGATACAGTAGGATCGGCTACAGGAGGCCAAACAGGTTTTAACCTTGAGCTTCTGAAGAGTTAAGACCCACTGGTTTTGTAACCTTCACAGAGACCCCAAACCGTTGAGGGTTTTCTAAACTCTGCCTTTCTGGGTGAGGTTTGTTTATTTATTCAATTTACTTCTAAAAACTCTGTATTGCAGCTAAATTGTATTCTCGCTAAGATAATAGAGAGTAACTGAGAGATAAAGTAAAGGACACATTTCTCAGATTTCTATGCAGTCTGACAAAGATATATTAAAGATGAAGCCTATCAGTCACAGCTTTTCAAAAGGTTTGTCATTGACGAAAGGCATTTACTTAAGCTGAAACATAAGGTGAACCATTCATAACTCTATGAGAATCTATTATTCACCTTGACCCCGATGATCACTGATTAAGTCACCACCAATGGAATTACAGTACACAGACACACACCTATGGGCGATTCAGGGTCTGGAGCTCGACTATGTGGAGAGAAGCCACACACAGACACAGGGTTTGTCCATGTAACATGATCTGAAAGGGCCGGAAAGGCAACCTAAGGAACAGAACCTCTTAGGACTAAGCCTTTACATTAGTAGCGTCATGCCGGAGCTCTTTAGTGACATAGGATGAAGCCTGGAGCAGTGGGCAGTGGGACAGATGCAGCAAAGGGCTGCATCTGCAACGACTGTCGCCTGGTGACACCATATTATTTCTGTCGTGGTGCATTGACTAATGATACGTCACGTTTTAATGCCCCAGCACTGACACTTTGTACACAGGGCCGTGTTTTCAAGTGTCTCAAACACCATCACAATCTTATATGCCTATTTTTTTCCATTTCCTATTTTGCTGTTTGTGTATTTGGCTGCTCCTGATAAAATATTACAAGTAAACAAGACTAAGACTATTACTGTTATTTGACTATTGTGGAACTCTAAAGTTTTATCACAAGTGAGTTTCCTGACCCAGCTTCACTCTAAGTAATACTAAACTAACAGAGATGAGCACTTGCTAAAACAACATTTCATGTAGGTGCTTTTTTATCAGTCACAGACTGATCTATCAACTAGTGTAGAAACATTCAGAAATAACGAGTTAAGAGGCTGCCGTCAGTAGCGCAGGCACTTCTCTAGCGTGACCACAGTCCTGTTGCTTTTCTGGAGCGCTGACTCCAGTAATTTGCCGTGAGATGAGTGTGGTATGCTGCGGTGGCAGGCCACTGCCTCAGACGGTACTGTTCTCTAATCCATTTGTTCCAGGCACTCATATGAGCACTCAAGTTAGCAGCAACAAAGACGAGAGTCCTCTCCACTTTCATCCACAGGGACAACACCGTGGCGAAAGCGCAGGCACCCTGAGAGGCTGCTGCCGTCTGCCACACACCATATACACAAGCCCCTTTCCCCGCGCTCTCTTGGGGCCAGACTACGAGAAACTACTCTTCTGTGAAAGCTTTTGGTCAGGGGCAAATTAGCCCATTCTGCTCACAGGCTTGTGAATGCATATATGCGTGTCTCCCATAAGAATATATACACAAATGTGTGTGTGTCTGAATGGGTGGAGCTTTGTGTTAGCATCCTTAAACCTGAGCTGGAACCTGGTGATGTGGCCAATCATAGCATTTATGACATGAAGAGGGACTGGATTATTTGAGGGGATGAAGCCTGACTCCCAAACACCTTATGTTTCAATGTGGCTCTCTCCTAATTCTGACCTCCTGCCATGGAGCTCTGTTTTCCCATGAGTTTCCTTCATTCCTGTAACACATAGTTAATTCTACAGCCAACAAAACATCTGACCAAGTTTAAAAATGAGTTTCAAAGTCTGTAACGGTAGTTAGAGGCTTTTCTTTGTTTGTCAGAAGCTTGTGACCAAGGACACAAACACTAAGTGAAATACAAAAGTGTAAAACACGGTGATTAACTGCAGCAGGGTGATGTTGGCTTTGACATTTTCTTATATAATAGAAGCAAAAACAAACACTTGATGAAGTAGACACTGATGAAGTAACAAGTAAACGAGAGACAGAGCAGAACAGAACAGAAAGACAACTTTTTCAAAATAAAAATGAACTTTACGTTTAGAAAAGAGGAGTTTAACTGCAGTACAATGGCAGCACTGAATTCCATTTCAATGCTGTTAAACAAACCAGTTGTAATATCTAACTGAAAACAACACACATTACATGTTTGACCCTGATCTCATTCCTTCCCATTCCTCATAGTAGTTGATTAATATACATTCAGTATATGTATGTATTGATTGTCTGCGACTGCATAGTGCTGTGCAGGAGGATGAAGTTGATGGGAACTGCTAATAGCAAAGATTCAAGCTTCAGTATTAGCCAGCACAGACTCACCCCCACATTTAGTGTCTTTTGGTTCCTCAGTCTGTGCTACTTAAATGTGAACAGCACTGTTGCCAGGCCAATGTAGTTACTGAACCAAAGGAAATAAAAGGAAACATTCCATAGTTTAGATAAAGTACTCAGAAGCAGCCAATTATCCTTCAGTCAATTGTCCTCTTGTTCTCGGTTTCCATTTTATTTCACCGGGCCACAGAGAACCATTTGACACCATGTTGCGTCTGTCTCTTCGTCAGCCAGCTGTATCAGTGCAATGATGGTTAATTAGGGACTTGTGAAAAAGGCGACAGCTCTGTCTGTAGCTAAACTCCCTGACGTTTTATGACTCCGAATACCAATATCAGCCAAACTCAAGTGCATACAGTATCTATGTATGTGTTATTTTTAACATGATGGCAGCTTCAGGTAATTAGTATGATCTCTGAGTCAAGCGACAATTAGCCTGGTGGTTTGCGGACATGGCAACGTCAGCCTGAGGTACAAGCATTTGTTAATGTGTGTGCATAATGGGAAAGGTTGGATTGTGTGTTGTTTAACAAGTATTAATTACCTCAGGTCTTGTTGGGAGCCTGGGCCAGAAGGCAATGACAGAAACGGAGAAAATGTGGGTGACATGGTGAAATATGGTTCATATTTAAAATAAACAAATAAGGAAACGCGAGTTCATTCAGCAAGATGCAGCCCAGGTTATGCTTTGTTGGGAAACCAAACTCAGAAACCACTAAATGATGTTTCATAACTTTCATAATATAATCATAATTATACTCTGTATCTATGTTCCATTAACGTAGTTTGTAGATGTTTGAGTGTCCCAGATTGTTTACAAATCCTCCAGTCCAAATTTCTTTCAAAATCTTGTCATAGTCATTTATAATTAGCTCGTGAGCCTTGTTCCTAAGGAAACCTGCTGTCAGTGGATTTCTGCAGGTGACCTCCTCCTCTCACGGCCCTTTGGGACCTGAAGCTCCTCCCAGCCTTCCTTCCTGCCTCGCAGCTGTCAGCCTGGCCTCCTTGCTCCTCTAGGTCTTGGTAATGAGCAGTTTCAAACCTCATTGCCCTCTCATTACAATCAAAGCCTGCTGCGATCATTGCTTCTTTTCTTCTCTTCGGGTGTCAATATCAGAGAGTAACCTTGCTCATGGGTCACAGGCAGACTGTTAGTACCGTGACGTGTGTTTAGGTTTGGCTTTGTAGGTGTAAAAGTCTAGTTTTATTATTACTATTTCTTTTATAGACCTTATAATAAAATCCACACAGATTCTGACCTCACATTATTTCCAGTGCAGCTTGCGATGGCACTGGCGCATTTCACACTAGTGATGTGAAGTCCGGCTCTTTTCACAGATTCGCCTCTTTTGGCTCAGCTCGCTTAAAAGAGCCGGCTCCAAATTTATTATCACTCTGTGCATCTTATTTTAGCCGAATTTAGCAATTTTAAATGGTTTGTGTGTTTCTAAGCATTTGTTTATTCTATGGTTTCATCAAAGCCTTATTTTAATGCAGATTTCCATTATAAAAAATACACATTGACTACTGTTTGACATTTTAATCAAACCTTTAGGTAGCATAAACCTATTCCTCTACTAATACTGTACCACAGTAAATGAAACGCTCGTGGAAAATAAGGATGTTGAATGGTAATATACAGTATGTACTTTGTACTTTTACCTGATCTATAAAGTTCCAAACTTTGTGCTCCTTTATTTACATGATTGTGAATGGTGAATGATGACTATGTAAACATAATGTAGTTGCATTGACGCACTCAACACATAGTGCATTGCACATTAGTTGTAGAGGAGCTCACTTCTCAGGAGCCAAGGTTGCTGTGATGAATCATTTTTAGACTGTATCAGGGCTTTCTCCTTAAATGGCTGAGATTTATTTGACTTCATGCCCATGAATGACTAAACAAAGGGAGAGAGTGATTTGCTACTGCTGGGCTGCTGCTGATTTAATAACATCAAGATGTGATAGATTTGCTTTATATATCCTTGTTCCGTCACACTACATCTTCATATATTTCCATACACCTGCAACAAGAGTGTAAGTCCACAGAGACCACGAATGTGCAGTAATTAAGGCCTTAAACTGCTGCAGATACAGTAGATTTGCAGTAGTAGAGAAGCAGCATGGTAGTTTTAAAAACAGCTTCAGGCTAATTTGTAGCAAACCAAGTCTTCTGACCAAACCCATGCCTTTGTGAGATTTCCCCACCGCCAGGAACAAGGCCAAGCCCAGCGTCTCCACATTCACCGGCCACGTTCTCTCTGTGTTTGTCCAATTTATCTACATAGCAGCGCTACAGTATATGGAACACACAGTGTCCCCTGGTCATTTGTTTTGCCAATTTACTGCTATGCACCTGTCTCCCTGGGGACTCTCCACGCCCCACGGCTCTTAGTTCCCTCCAGCGCTGCCGGCCACCAAGGCTTTACTTCCCACACATTATGCCCCAGTCTCTCTATAGCTAACCTTTGAAGCTAAGACACCCTGGCACCCCCTTTGCTTAAATTGTGCTCTTCATTTTATCTTGGCTTCCTCATTAGCAGCACTGGAGACTAATTGTTAATGGTTAAGTCTTTATTGTGGCAGGTTCTTTCACTTGTTTTTCTCTCTGCTCTTTTCCAAATGGCACAATGACAGGGGCTGCTCTTTGTATGGCAGTAATTAGCTTTTATGGTGTTGCTATGAGCCGGGTCTTTTCACTGCCATGGCCGTCACTCTGTTCGGCCTGTCTCTTTATCACCCTGCCATGCTCTGGGCAATTAGTCTGCAAGACCACCTCCCACCCCTCCATCCGCCACCATCAAACAGTCATATCCTTCCATACACCAGCAGAGAGAGAGACTTGTAACTCCCTCCTACTCTGGACCTTCACGGCAGGAATAAAGATCAGCTGGTGCAGTGCTAGTCAAGGGTCTGCTCTAGAAGATTTCCTATAATGGTATTTTGCAAAATACTAGTGTCTGCAAGTGGTAATTCCCAGTACACAAAGCAGTTCAGTTTATCTTGCACTGCCTGGAATTGCTGTTTGATTTACATTTCTTTCTGTAATATCCACAATGCTTGAAAATTATAGTTGTAGTGAGTCCCTTTTACTCGCTTGCTGTGGTGGAGCATAATTTGTGCTCGCATGATTAGGCATCTGCCCACACACACCACACGCTCCCACCAAATGCTGCGCTGCTTAGATACATCATATATAACAACAAATAAACAGAGAATCAATCCCAAAGGGAAGATTTGGGGAAGTTAGATTTTGAAGATACTTTTCTCTTTTGAGTAGATGATGGAAAATGCATAAAAAAGCAATTGTTTGTTTCTTTTATAGGTTCATTTATTAGGTAAACAGTCTTAAATAAACATTTAATACAGTACTGGTTTCTTTAAACCTGTAATAAATCCTATAATAGGACTGCCTCTATGCATATAATTAGATTTACCTGCACTATGCAGCCCTCAATCTATACATACACTGGCAACACTGTGCAGGGACAACAATAGCTACAGTATAGACGTGTCTACAGGACACGTTTATACTGTGGGTATGTGTTTTCATCTTTAATTCCCACTTTTGTAACTTTTGTTGTTTTGCAGTAGTATGAATAACAATTTTCTGAATGATCAAAGCATTTAATCAGTGTTAATTGGTCCTTTTTGCACATACCGTGCTCTCCTCATCATTTCATTTGGGACTTGTTGGAGTAGAGAAAAGCTTCCACCATGACTTCCTTATTGCTGACTGACAGCTAATGGGGGCAATCCACCCACACAAGCCATTTTGGGTTCCCTGCGCTGGTAGAAATGGAGAATCCCAACCTTCTGGAACACCTCAACCTTTGGGACCCATCGGCGGTCTTGTCACTGAGCTGTGATGTTTCATGCTTAGCTCGGATATTGATCTGCAGCTCAGGCAATTAGTCTGAGCTTCTTTCTCTTCTTATCCTCTCTCCTCCTTCTCCATTCTAAGGCTCCTGGAAAACACCAAAGGATTGCCTGGAGTCCAGAGAAGTCAAATTACCTGATTTTTCTTTTCTGACTTTGATCACTTGCCAACTGTAGAGGTTTGGGAGCTTTCAACTCATTGTACAACTCAATCCTCCCTCCTCTTATCACATACTGTACCGGAGGATCTCCAGCAGGCCTAGTGGAGTCCTTTTTGATCCTTCTACTCTCTATTTCAGTGCACTCTATCAGCGTAAATGCGGTAAAATAAAGAGAAAAAGGCAAAAGAAAACAATTAAAATGAGCTGATGCTTGTACAGTACGTCTGCCTTCAAAGGGTTGCGCTACCAAATACAGTACAGTACAGTATACGACACCAATGGATTGAATCTGATTAAGACTCAATTCATGTCAACAAGTCTGCAGCAGCTTGAATAAAAAGATGGTTAAGTATGCAGCAATCACAAGGGGGCGGCACAGTGACTGAATGCGTCCTTCTCTATGTGAGTTAGTTCTCTTCATGTAGGTTTTCTGCAGGTACCCTGATTGCCTCTCACAGTCTGAAGACATGCACTTAGATTTACAGAGGAGTCCAAATTGTCTGTAGGTGTGATGATGATGATGGTTGCCGGTCCGGGGTGAACTTACCCACTGAAATGCCTGCAAGCCTTGTGAGGAATAAACTGCTGTACGCTGGTGAGTGAGCAATCAATGCTAAATAAAATACGATCTTAAGTGAAATCAAACCCCAGCAGTGGGTGGTGGGAATGAGAGTGTATGTCAGCTGTTCACTTTCCTTCCTGAGCAGTTGGTGGCACAAGTACAAAGGCGGTTTTAGAGGAACCTGCCCACACAGTCCAAAAATGTTTATTTATGACGGTTCCTGATATAAAATCATAGCAAATAGACATCTTATGCTTTTATTCAAATCATTATTCCACAATGCTACACTACAGAACCACCAATGATACACATCCTAATGTTGGCCTGGGCAGCATGTGGCTCAGGAGGTGGTGTGTGTGGTCCAAACGACACACAGACACACACGCCAACTTCTGCTGAACTTTAGTGACTCCATGTGTTTTGCAAGTTAGATGACTTGTATGAGAGCACCTCCTTTTGTCACATGGGTTTGTAGATTTTCACAAAATGTTGACACTTTTTGCAAACCTAGGAAAGAAAAGATGCTTTTCTTGGTACAGACAATCATGACGAGCCTTGTTGTGTGCTAGACTTACAGTAAAGTACTTACTCCAAGGAACTGTGCTCAGAGGTCATGCATGATTTTTACACAAATATCAATAAAATTTGTGAAATTCTGTTTTCTGACTTCACTTTACACAGTGACCCCATTAGGCACCCTAGTGGTGAACATAAAGGCGATTATTGAGAGCTGGTACTGGAATAGAAATCCAAATGTTCAACTGTTGTTTTTTTATCCAATCATTTCATATTACTGAGCTTTTATATATTCAGATGTTAACATTGTCTGTTGTCAGAGGCTCAAGTTCAAGCCTTTACAACACAGTATCCAGTGTCTGACTGGACCGTGTGCCAGCCTTTGTCAGCTGCCTTGATCTGCATCCATCTGTGGTGATGGCACATCTCTCCCTGACATTTGGTAAAGTAAAGGAGGATAAGGGAGAGAGGGAGCATTTATACAATGACTGGGTGACTATTAGACGTGCGTGTGTGTGCGCGTGCGTGTGTGCGTGTGTGTGTGTGTGTGTGTGTGTGTGTGTGTGTGTGTGTGTGTGTGCGTGTGTGTGTGCGTGCGTGTGTGTGCGTGCGCATGCATGTGTGTGTGTGCGTGTGTGTGTGTGCGTGTGTGTGTGTGTGTGTGTGCGTGTGTGTGTGTGTGTGTGTGCGTGTGTGTGTGTGCGTGCGTGTGTGTGCGTGCGCATGCATGTGTGTGTGTGTGTGTGTGTGCATGCGCGTGCGTGTGTGTGCGTGACTACTGAGTATAGTATAGAATGAAAGACTTTCATTGGTTCAGGTCATTCAGGTGAGAAAGAGAAAGGCTCTTTCTCACCTGATTTCATTGAATGACATTGAAATCACCTGATTCAATGATGACACGTCCATGGCTTTGAATGACAATGTTTTACTTTGACAGTGTCTGAGATTTAGGCAACCAAACATCAGCACTTTCAGTCAGTTAATGAAGCCGTAACAGCGATGATTGTTTTTCTACTTGGAAGAGAGTTTGCGTGAAACTAATGACTTTGAAGCAATAATTAATGGATTTGTGGCCACCTGAGTAAGCAGCGTGTAAATAAGAAGCGACAAGTAGAACACCCCAAGTCCCAGTGCAACCGTCTCCTCAGCACACGCTGATGTGATGCACTGCACTTAAAATGACAGGAAATGCCTCTAGTTAATCTGTGCTGTAACGTTTTATGCTTTAACTCTCGAGGATGACTATTCCGTGGCCACACTGACACTCTATGACACCTGACATGCAGTTCACAAACCAAATGAATCTCTTAATTAGTCAAACTGTACTTCAAGCGATAGATAGGAGTGAGGCCTGCAGACAAGTGGCTTCTCAAGAAAGGAGAGGCTTGTGTTGAAGTGCATGGAATGTGTTAGATGATCACAGCAGCTGTTCTGGTGAGTTTGCAGGAAGTTACAGCAGGTTGGTGTAAACCTCAATGTTCCTCCATGTTGAAAAGTGATATCTGTCACTATGATACATTTATTTTACATACCTGAAGTGCAAATCACCTGTTTCTCCTCACATCTATCACATCTGCCCTTTCAGCCTGCAAAATGTCCGTCTGCAGTTTATTTCAGCTGGTCCATATAAATATGTACCACACATACACAGAATCTTCTGTGGACATTGTGCAAGTCAGTGAAAAGGCTGCTTACGTACAGTACAGCAGGCGAGCGTGAGCGGGAGATACATCTCCAGTTAAAAGCATTGCACGTTAGTTTCCAGCTAAGGCTCCACAACATAAGGTATCAGGACAAACTGCTGAAAGACAGCTTTGGAGGGAAGACACCTTTTAAAGTTGTCAGTACAGAGTATGATATGCTGTTTGTGAGTGATGATTCCCTCAAGGCCCACTGGGCTCTTATCTACGCTCTACTTTGAAACCACTTTCTCTTTCTTGGATTTTCTGTGTCAAATAACACATAGTTCTCACTTGTTCTGTTTAATATTTCTAAACAATTTTCTGTTCAAACTGAAAATATTCTTCTCTTCATGCTCATCCACTACCCACCCTCTGCAGCCTACTGGAACAGCAACACACATCTAACACTGAATGTTAGATACTTGAAAATGATTTGGTCCTTAAAGTTCACACTTCCCAGGACGTTTCATTTGATTAAAGATGAAACACTGATCACAGGCCGTAGGCATGTCTGGACGTTGCTCGCTGCGCAGGCTGCTTCCCCAGTCGCCTGTTGCTGGACTCCTGTCAAAAGAATATCCAGAGGTTGCGTTCCCTTTAGTGTTTGTGTTTAACCCCAGGGTTTATGTTTCATAGCCTGTCTTATGGCACACTTTCTCTAAAGATGTCAGCGAAAAACGCTCAGCTGGTATGTTTCCCTTTCGCACCATATAACGGACCTACCAACATTCTAAGAAGAGCTTTAATTAACTGGCATCACTGAACTACTGGTGCCAATAAACTCTCCATCCTTTAGTGAGTCAGTTTGTCTGGCCCTGTTTAAAGCCACACTGTTTGAGCCCAGCTAATGCCATCAGTAACAAAAGGCCTTAGCGTTCCACCCAGGCTTGTTGCTGTTTTAGGTGGGATATTTTTAATATTTAAGACTGTGCCAGAAGTGACATCTGCATGACTTACAGTGTCGGAGTGCGACAGCGGCGACAAAGGAGACTCGGTGCTTGTGTTTGGACCTGGAGACTTAGTCAAGACTCCCTGTACTGACGTGTCCTGTGTTCACAGATGTGTGTTTGCCACACTATGGTGGCAGCATTCCTATGCACCACACGTCCTAGGGCAGTCGCCACAGCAATTTACCCTCTGCTCTGTTGCCGTGGCGACTGAGTCACTAAGGAGAAGTGTGTGTGTGCGTGTGTGTGTGTGCGTGCGTGTGTGTGCGTGTGTGTGCGTGTGTGTGAGTGTGTGTGCGTGCGTGTGTGTGCGTGTGCATGTGTGTGTGTGCGTGCGTGTGTGTGTGTGCGTGTGTGTGTGTGTGTTTGTGTGTGTGTGTGTGTGTGCGTGTGTGTGTGTTTGTGTGTGCGTGTGTGTGTGTGTGTGTGTGTGTGCGTGCGTGTGTGTGTGTGTTTGTGTGTGTGTGTGTGTGTGTGTGTGTGTGTGTGTGCATGTGTGTGTGTGTTTGTGTGTGTTAGTGTGTGTGTGTGTGTGTGTGTGTGTGTGTGTGTGTGTGTGTGTGTGTGTGTGTGTGTGTGTGTGTGTGTGTGTGTGTGTGTGTCAGACAAGGGTCCTTTACTTAAAGATGATAGCGCCCTCACTCTTTCGCTCTTTTTGCTTGGTTTCATCCCTCTGCTCTCCATTTGTCTGAATCTCTCACTTATTGCTTCAATCCTTCACTAACTCCCCATTTTCTAGTTTTTAATCCACTTCAACATGTTACTGTGTTCTTTTCTTTTTTACTCTTTCCAACATATCAGTTTGCCCTCATATTGACAGTGGCTGGGATGTAGCCTGTTGCCTCACTGTCCCTTCTGTGCAGCATGTGATGAGTCTATGCCATTGCTTTGATTTGTGCATTTATGTATTGGTTTAATGCAGATCAGGTTTTAGTTACTACGTAAACCTCACACTCATGGTTAACGCATCACATCACGGTTACGACAATCGCTAACGTTGGCTTTAACCATCAGCTTCACCTAAAAATGTGAATCTTGTGCAACTGAATTGACTGGATTGTGTGTCTAAGCAACATATTTTTAATAAATTAGGGACTAAATTTATTGTGGAAAGTCATTTGAGCAAAGAGGAGGAGGAGGGAACACGGCATCAAAGTTCTAGGTGTGGTGAGGGAAGATGGCCGTTAGTGGAGGTTGAATGAAGCTGAATGAACATGTGGGTGGTGAGACTATTTACCTTTTTAATAGTTTAAAAATGTACACAATATTACGTTGATTCAACATAACTGCCTTGGTTTCCCTCACTAAAATTAACCTTTCTTCGCAGTTTTAACGTAATACAACAGTGTAATACTAACAAAACCCAAATTTCATTTCTTTAGAGTTTGGGCACTTTAAAAGCAATTATTTATCATTTTGCTTGTGCTGTATTTTTGTATCAACTAATAAATTTTTGTTGGTAGCGTTTTTGTTTTGCATTTGCCTTCTGGATGATTCAGAGGGATTTAACAATTGTAGTAAATTTCTGATTGAAGCACTTTATCGAAAGTCAGGTAAGGTGATTGTAAAGAGTTGTATATATATTTAACGTTCTGAGCCAGTACCAGTGTGTTGGTACAGTGGTTAGAGTGTTGCGCTGTTGATTAAGAGGTTGTGAGTACAAATCCGTAGAGATGATTGTTTCGTGAAGGGCAGAGAGTCTCAAATAAAGAACCGTAGGAGCAATACACTGCACTGATTCGTTACAATGAGAACCCTAAAAAAAATAAAAAATTTTAAATTTTTTAAATTTTATTAAATTGGACAAAAATGTGTTAGGTTAAGTACACTGAACATAGTATAGGATCATGTTACCTTAATGTAATAGTAACATGTTGACTGAACATAATTCCATGCGGTAGCATTTACTTAATAATGTTAAGTTCAAATAACTTCATTTTATTTGTCCATTTTTATTTCTATTTAAGCAGCTGCATTGTGTGGGACCTGTTGACACAACCCAGTTAAGTAAATCCAACAACTCATTTCTTTGAGTGCAGACTGATATATTCCATTTATCCTGAACAAACACTGTGAATACAAAAGGTAGATGGTGCAGTATAGAGTATTTAGGGGGGAAACTTTTATTCACTGTGGTCACACTTGCAAATTTTCAAATATATTTCCTATATTTCTATTGTTGGTCAAAGAGAAGTGTCTTTCTCTGGGTGTGTAATTACATACAGTTACAATGGTCCCATGATGGTGAATTTTACCCTAAAAATGCTGATCCTGCTTACCAGTCAAATAGAACCTTGGGTTATTATAACCTACTGCAGCAACACCTTGTTATGGGTCTTATTTGTGCTGGAGGACAGCGTCTATAATTAGTACTGACAAAGCACTAAACATATAATTATCCTTTATTTTCATCTTTGTTGTTTCAGCCTTTTTGCAGTATATGTTTTTTGTGAAGAGCTGAAAAGCATAAATACTATGAGAAAACTGTAATAACCTGGATGAAGCATAATACACTGCTTAGTGCTTCATTAAAGCTTTAGATTAGTGGCTGGAACAAAGAGAGTTGTGTTCTAATTCATGGAGCCTTGGACGGCTTAATGCATGATGGCAGAGGTATGAAAAATGTGCAAGAACATGTGCAACTGGAACAGAGGAAGAGGGAGGACGATGCAGAAATAGGATAGACACTGAACAGGCAGATTTAGAGAGAGAGAACTATAGAGTTGTGGAGAAGATTAGCATTTAACAGGAATGTGAGCTTCCTGATAATTGTCTCTGTCGCTTGTATTTAGCTCAGATCCTTTTCTTTGAGCCTCATTAAGACTCATTGCTGACCAGTGACATCAGCATCAGCTCTCATCAGTCGGCACCTTCTTTAAAAGTACAGGCGATTAAAGTAAAAGCTGGGGGACAAAAGTCTGCACTCAGAAAAGAAAAAATTACAGACAGAGTGAGGACAAGACGGTAAAGAGCGGCTGAGAGTGAGGTCGGAGGTCAGGAAAACAACAGCAATAGGCAGCAACTCAGACGGAGGTGGGGCAAGAACACCTTGACTCCACAGGGGTTTCATCAATCATCTGAAGGACAGCGATGCTCATTTATTGCTGTTGATGACATGTGTAAGTCCATTGTGGTGGCTTTCATTACACATACACATGTCTGTCTCCTCTCTACACAGTACACTCAGTGTCTGTGCCCACTCTGTTGCTGTGGTGGAAAACCATGATTAAAATATACTAGTTTAAAGAATTACTCAGACCTGGAATTATTTTGCATTTAACTAGAATTTAATTGACATTTATTTATCTAATCTATATTAAATTTATTTTTAATGGATGAATGAATTTTCTTATTCATGTTTGTTAACTTGTTCCATGATGAATGTACAGTTTCCATATGAAAATATTAGCAAAACATTTTATTGACATTTTTTTCTGCATTTTTTGCAACCTTACATCCATGCATATTTACTGTATACAGACAGAGGGAAGATGATAGGACGACCTAATTGCTATGATTAGAATGATTGAACTGTCAGTCTAACACAGTGAGTGAATAAAGGCAACACTGCTGGGCTATTAATGTATCTGCCTTCTCCCTCTTTGTTCATCCCAGTGATTATTATGCCACAGAAGATGGGACTGAGATAAGAAAAAATTCACTAAGTCTGACATTGTCTTTGGTCCCATGGGGAGGAAGCTTTAAATTAAGTTGCCTGCAATCACCCTTTTCTGTCTGAGAGGAGGTCAAGGAGTGTTGGGCAATGCTTATTCACCAGAGCGATCCTCAGTTTGCCTGTTGAGCGATAAGAGAGAGGTCCAGTCAAATTATTACAGAGCAGAGGGAGGGAAAACATCAAGCAGTGAAGAAGTGTGCTGTGTTTCTGTACATTATTCAGTTTTCTGCATAGGATTGAGCCCCACTGAGTAAAACAGACAGAGCAGCTGATGAGTAACGCCAGCGTGAGACACAGTCCTCCTCGTCCGTACAATCCTCATGCTCCATGTATGATCTTCACATAGTCAGAGCGTGGGCTCACTGAGATGGTTTCCATGGCAACAGCAAAATTACCTGTAGGACTGTGTGTGTGTGTGTGTGTGTGTGTGTGTGTGTGTGTGTGTGTGTGTGTGTGTGTGTGTGTGTGTGCGAGAGAGAGAGGGACTCAGTAATGAGCTGCTCAGGATCTGTCAGGAACTCAAACACAACGCACTGTGGCACCTCACATGAAAGCTGCAACTCCATTTCCTGCTCTCAATCCACTCTGCTCTAACGATGGATCGTGATTTAAGTGGTGTTTACATAATTTAAAACAGGGACGAATTGGAGAAACAACTATTAATGTGTTATTAATTAACCACCAGCTGCCGTAGTTATTAGAATGGTTTACAGACACATACCAAGCTACGAGGCCTTCAGTGATCCTGAAGAGAAATCACTGTGATGATCCTGAATGTCATAATTATGTACAAAGTGACTTGATATATTTCCATAAGTTTAAATATCTTGAGTTGAGATGAATTGAGAATTTACAAAAAGCACCTATAAGCACGACTGAAGACTGGAGCAGCTGTTTGGCGAACACTGTTATCATCTTAGGGCCCAAAATGGATGTTATGAATATTTTTTTAATATTGCTAATTAATACAGTATATTTTCCTAATACTGTACGTTAATTATATGCAGTTAATGCTGTAAGTGATGTTCATGGTACAATAGGTAACGATTAAATAACAGTCCAACTAGATATGACCTGTAGTTATTTGTTCTTATAACGTATGACTTCTTGAAAAACACTTCTTGAAAGAACAGCTTCACTTCCTAATATAACTGCATCTCTTTGTGTTTTGTAGTGTAAGTTACCTTTTTTTCTTTTGGTTCAATGAAACACTGGATTATAGGTGTGTAACTCCTGCATCTGAATGCTATGGAAAGCAGGCAATGGAGGAAAAAATACATAAATTATTGCGAGACCTTTGCGGGATCTTGCAAAACTTTTCATCATAAATCTCCCTCCGAGTCATATTGTCACCATAGAAGAAGAAGAAGCGCGGAGCATGCATGTATATACTGTAGGTTTTAATTTTAAGATTGCTCAAAAAGAAAAACGTATCCTTACTCAACAGTCTGCGCGGTTTTCAGTTAAAAAAAAGGAAGAGAGCGGCGGCGTTCATCATTAATGGCACGGTTAAACACCGCGGTCCACTGAGAAGCTGATGGTTTTTCCCTGGCCAAATGAGCCGTTGCTATATTTGAGGTGTGCGATTCACCATGAAGTACGCCATGAAGTACTAAGAAACGTCCATCCACCCATTTTCTACGCTGGGGGGGGGGTCAGCGCCCAATCCCAGCAGGGTACACGCTGCACAGGCCACGCAACCACGCACACATGCACCTGGATTGAAGTCTCTCTTGAGGCAGTTCTTGTGCAAAAGAAAGGAATTCATGTTGTGTTTGTGTATTTGACCGCGGAACAGCGAACAGCGGTGTTTAGTCGTGCCATTAATAACTGACGCCGTCAGTCTATTCCAGTTCTTTTTTCGTTTACTCACAGATGAGTCTTTCTTTTTGAGGGCAATCTCCAAATTAAAACCTATAAGCATCACATGCGCCCTCTGCGCTGCGGTTTCCACGGTGACAGTCTGACCCACAGGTAGATTTAAGATGAGTTTATTCCTCCACGTCCTCTCCGTAGAAAACTACAGTTTGTGAAGTTTTAATGAAATAAATGAAATCCTTCCACGCAGCTTCTGTTTACATCCAACTGTAATGACACGTCTACTGTACATGTATCGAAGTATTCACCCATTTGTTTGGGTCAGTTAAGCAGGACTCAAGTCAACCACACTCAACACACGATCAATGGAGCCAGAGGGCTTCGCAGCTGATGTGTAGCACAGTGCGTCGCGCAACGATTTCCTGCCGAGGTTTTAATGTATCTATAGGACAGGTCGATGAGCACGCCGGGAAGAATTCTATATTTCTGCCTGATGAACTACTTAATCATCTTGGGGACGGTTGGGTGAGTGAGAAAAATCCATATCCATTTTACCTTTTGTCTTTCATTGGCCACTGCTTCTCAGGTCATCAAAAATAGACAGAGGAGCAGGCGGAGGGTGAGGAGACGCTGGATGAGAAAGTTCAGGCCACGGAGAATTAGTTGTTGATCATAATTTACAGAGTGTTGCACAGGGCTGTAAGTCCTGCTGGACCGGAGCAGCGCTGAAAGGCACCGGCCGAGGCTGCGGCGATCAGGTGTTCTCAACATCGCTGCTGGATGGACTGTCATGCTCTTTATTCCATTTCACTCATCAGGCCTGTGTTTAAGTGGAAGCATTAGCCTCGAAGCCTTCGTGCATGAGGACCATGCTTATCATGCGTGATGCTCTCTTTCTGTTACGTGAAGCCTTGCTGCAGTGTCTCTGTCCACTCCGTACTCCACAGGCTCATTATTCTCCATCCCACTGTACCTTCACGTACATTTCCTTGCCCGTGGTCTCTTCATTCCCTTGTTCCTGTTCACCCGACTTTCTCACACACCTTTGGCTTCTGCAGAGTTTGTCTGTTCAGGGACGGTTCAGACGCGTACTGGTAAAGAGGCATGACAAACACCAAACTGTCTGAAAATGGAGTTGGCAGGGGAAATAGTGTCATCCTTGTTTCACTGTTTACTGTGCAGCTGAGCTGAGCTCCTCATGCTTTGATTCTTCCATCTCCTGTGCAGCAGTAAATCACTCTGCATCTTTACTTGTCTCCAGTCAAAGTACAGGCGTTCTTTTGCTTTGCAGACGTAAAGCAAGGAGATGGAGCTGAGTGGATGTGACCTACTGACTTGACACTCTAATGGCAGAAATAGTTTAGTGGTTGAATTTAAAACTCATTTTATTTTTTTTGCACTGCATATTTATTTAAAGATAATAATTCAAACAATATAGTAATTTGAAGGTAATATACTTCTTTTGAAATCAACAAACATATATATTGTCTCGTTATGAGGTTACTAAGGTTAGGTTTTGTGCCTTATGGTGAAGGTCCAAAGAGCTGTTTGCTATTTCTGTGTGTTTATTGCCTGAATTGATTTTAGAATAAGTGTCGTTTGGTGTTAGTCAGATGATTACGCTGCTGGATAAAGTTAGCCAAGGAGTGGGGAATCTTGAGGCAGATTATATTTTGAAAGTGTTATCTGATCGATCTGGCATTGTTGCTTTAAGTGGCTGTGCTCATTGAGCCGCAGATCAGTTTAAAAGGAGGAGGAGATCAATTAGCCCAGCCTTAACTGCTGACGCTATTGACTGATATGCAAACAGAGGCCATTGATTGGGCCTCAGAGCACGCTGTAGCATTTTCAACCCAAACTGCAAGGAGCCATTAGTCACAGAGAAGCGAGCCAGTGGCAGCCACAACACAGGGACCTGTCCTCATTCGATTTGCTATGCTGCTGATATTTGTCCTCAATTAACCATCGGGCTGCGTTAGTGTGGTCTGCTCAGCTCTGAAGTGATGTACCTACAGTACAGTATGTGGTCCTCCCTCTGTGTACAGTGGAGAAGCTGGTAGCGAGGGCTCTGCTTCCTCCAGTGCGTCTGCACATACGTACACAAAAGCAATAATTATACCAAGAAATTAGAGCTGCGCGCAAAATAAACATATTGTTTTAATTACCAACAAAATAATATGTTGACTCTTTTAACTTAACCAGCACTGTAGCTACAGTTATATTGGTGTTGGTCATTTCTTTAACTATGTCTAGATGGCTATGAACATGACTGTGTTTTGATCGTTGTCTGTTTGATCCAGTTTGGACCCAGCTTGTTTATTTTTCCTTGGTCACATTGGCCACTGACCTCCTTGTAGGGATTAAATTCATGGTCCATTGCATGAATATTTTGATTTGATTTCCTTCCCCAAAAATGCCAGTCAGTGCAGATTTAACATTGGCTCAGGTATTTATTTACAGTATATTCATTTAGCTTATTAGAAAGGACAGACTCAAAGACAATATCATGTGTATCATTACTCATAGAACAAGCTCCAAAGCCTGCATGTTTGTGACCGCTGTTTCATTTTAGGGACCTACTTTCAGTAAACACATACTGTAAGGATGTTAAGACAAACCCACAAAGCCCCTCTTTGTCTGCAGTTAAGCAGTCTTTTCTACTTGCTGTCATTGACGTATGAATATGATTGTGTAGTGAGAATGAAAAGAAGATTTGTAAATATTTTGCACAGACATAAAACTGCTTCACGAACCTGTAGTAGGATGTTTACTTTTCATACTGCAAGTCTCCTTCTGCAACGTAAACATCAAGGGGGTAAAAGAATCCAATGACTAAACAACCAACGCAGCAGTAAATCCACATTAGACATCTCAAACTGAGGCGATGTAGGAAATAAAAGCTGCCAAATTTAAAACAATATCTTGCTGCTTCTCTTTTACTTCTTGTGAAGAAAATATCTTCCTGTCGTTGATTTTATCTTTTCTAAAAGTATCTCTCCTCCATTTCCATCCGCCTCATTATCTCCATTCCACTCTCCTCCCTCCTACTCTTCCTGTTTTAGAAATAAAGAGAGCAAGTGCTGTAAAATGTTCCTCCGGGGTGTTTCCTGCTTTGCTTTGGTACGGTCTCCTGCTACTGCTGTCAGGAAGGAATTAGAATTTAACCTCCAACAAAGAAAGGGCAGGGCACCGTAGCCTTTATTTTTCATGAGACACATGAAATATAAATTCATTAATTGCTAGTTAATGAATAGACACCGCATGTGTGGGGATGGTGTGGTGGTTGAAACGCTACCTGATGGATTTACATCTTCATATCCTAATTACTCTCAGACCTTTTTCATTTACAGCTTCTTTTTATTTCATTTTCCAGCTGTGTTCTTTCCTGGCTGCCGTCCAGTCTGGTTTGAACATGTTGGTGGTTCTGTGGCTTCCTAACCATAGATATGACTGGTGATATCGATCTACAGCGTTTCTGTGATGAATAAAAATAATAATTAAGCATATTGGAAGAGACAAGATTTAAATAGTTCATTTGCCTTGTTTTTCTTACAGAAATATTCACAGCTGTGTCCTTATGCAAACATAACTGCATTGCACAGTTAACGTACATTGTATAATTTAATGTCTATTGTATATTAACATACTTCAGACAAGTGCACACATAAAGTCTAAATATGGGCTGCACAGTATGTCTGTTCACATCAGTAGCATTCTATCAATCAAGCCATAGTGGAGTTAGTGTTTGCAAAAAGCTTTTTATCACTGTGAGCCACCAGCCACTGCTCAGCTATAGAGAAAGAAGCATGCTGCTTGTTAGAGCCAGCTAGTGGTGTACACAGCAGTAATGCAATGGTTCCCCCTCATCTGACATGATTTTCTATAGGTTGAAGGAAGAATTGGCTGAAAAATGATTTTGTTTTTTAGTAGAATTACTGAGATTTGTCATGACATTCAAGCACCAAATTTATTGTCTCCTTTTATAGTAAAGTTGGAATTAAGTTGCAAACTGTTTCAAAATATATTTTCACTCCTTTCCAGTGAGATATTAAATATGTAAAATTAGGAAAACTGACTTTATTATACTCAATATTAAATTTCTACTGCAGAGCCCGAGGAAATGGATTAAAAAGCACTGATGTAACCTTGACGTCTGCTGTGATATGAACTTAAAATTGACCTTGCTGTTCAGAACAATGGCCGTGATTTGCTTCAGTCATTCTTTCTGCTGATGCTGAGCTTCCCTGCACCTCCAGCAATCATCATCTATATTGATGAAAATGATGCTTTTTTCCAGAAGCAGCAGGCAGGAAGCCTCACCACTCAGCTGTAAGCAGAAGGGAGGACAGATTGCTTTTATTTAGCCATGTATTGAAAATTACCACAAACAAATGCTTTGAACAGCAAGGTGGATGTGAGAGGAGCTTTTGGCTTTTGGTCATGTAGGGCGCGAGAGCCAATGCCTTCTAATTATAAACAATGCGCTTTTCAAACTCTATTCCTTGCTTGGACAAACTCACACCAACAATTTGACCTCAACTTGGCCTGGATCTCGTTTCCACTTCTGACGCAAATGACTTTTAAAGTCTTCATCAGTCCCTCTTGCAGCCAGTGCTGAGTTAGAGAACTAGAAAGAACCGGGACTGGAATAGAAAGATGAAATATTGATGAAAAGCTAAATGTGTGATTTGTAGCATGGCATCAAAGGCATCTGCTTCACTGAGGTGTTGAGGGAACCAGGAGGAAATAGGAAAAGGCAAAGATGGAAACGGAGATTCGCTTCAAACTGGAGGCAAATGGGGACATGAGGGGGACAAATTCAGTGTCACTGACATGTCATCACATGTCATCATATCATGTTGAGGGTCTCTTTTCACGCAATGATTATATGGTACATCTGAGGAAGTCTGTCAACGAAGAACAAAGAGCTTGAGCAAAGAGAACTTCCCGGTAAACACTGAGAGAGGAAGCGAATAACAGTTCACACTGACAGGCAGAAACCAAATGATGAGTAAAAAACCTTGACATGATGGTGTTCTACAGAATGAGCACCATCTGCATGGCTATAAGCTTCTGTCACTAGTTTTAGAAATCCATGGCAGTAGCATCGCTCATTCCTCCTTTCCTGTCCTTTTTTCAGCCTTACACTCTTCTTTCATCCAAGCTAAATGCTAATGCAGCCAGAAGGCTCTTTGAAATTGAAATGATGTGAAAATAGAATTGCAGTGGCAAATGAGCTGTGTTTGCCGGTCCCGTCAGGGCCAAACGAGTCTTTGAATGCTTCTCTTCCTCAGCAAGAAGCCCCTGTTCTGGGCCGCGGTCGCTCAGGCGCTCCCCCCCTTTTCACGTCAGTTAGAGTTCCCATAGGAGCTCAGATCAAGCTGAGGCTTATTGGGATGGAATTAGTTCCTACAGTATGTGCACGCACGCACACAAGCACACACACACATGCACGCATGCACACACACACACACGCACGCACGCACGCACGCATACACACACACGCACGCACGCACACACACACACACACACCCAGCACGCACACACACACACACACACACACACGCACGCACGCACACATGCACGCATACACACGCACGCATGCACACACACACGCACGCACGCACACAAGCACACACACGCACGCACGCACACAAGCACACACACACATGCACGCATGCACACACACACACACGCACGCACGCACACAAGCACACACACACATGCACGCATGCACACATACACACACGCACGCACACAAGCACACACACGCATGCACGCATACACACACACACACACACACACGCACGCATGCACACACACACACACACCCAGCACGCACGCACGCACACAAGCACACACACACATGCACGCATACACACGCACGCATGCACACACACACACACACACACACACGCACGCACGCACGCACGCACGCACGCACCAGTCAGAGGTGACAAAGCCTTAAGATGTTTCTACTATATACAAGAATTGTGTAACTTACTGACAAGACTGACTTAATAATGGTATAAAAATGGAGGGGGGGGCAACTGGACTCATTCAATCAATAATTATTACTATTAACTTTTACTTATTCGACACATAAAGGCTGTCTTCTTCTTAAACACTTTAAATGACTGCATTTACATGTGATTGTCACTGTTTTAAGTCTAGTATGTTTAAGTACGGACTCCTACGCACACACACACATCCTGTGTGAAAACCTGCTTTCAGTTACATGTCAACCTTGGAAACTAAACCATGAAAAAGTTTCTTGGTGAGGGATTGAATGCACAAGCACTGCATCGGGGAGAAACTAACAAATATGCATCCACTGAAGACAGACGCTCAGTGGGGAAGAAACGAAGTGACTGAGAAAGAAGCAAAGCAAGAGAGACAAGAGAAAGTAGGGACAGAGCTTGACTGAGACATGAAAGGAGAGGAGGGAGTGTTTAAATGTCAGTGTTTTAGATGACAGTAGTCCCAGCCCTAATCCTCCTGAATCTGCTCTCTGCTTTCTGACACCACTGAAGAACCACTGCAGTGGTGCGTAGTGAAGCATTCCTCTCCCAACACACAAAAGGAATATGGAAGAGCATCTCTCCCAGTCTCAGTGATGATTAATGGATGACACACAGTTATATAAGTGGAAGAGTAAATACTATCAGTCATCAGTTAAGCATCTCAGCAGAGAGATGACACTCACCTCCTCACACACCGAAAGGGAATCATTTCTAATTAATGAATGATAAAGCATGAATGGCTTCTGTACTTTAATTATGTGTGTGCGAGTGTGGACCCCACACTGGGCCGTTTGATTGCAGGCTGATCGGATGTTTACTTCCACAGTGTGTTATCTCTTTCTTATTCTCCCCGCTGTGAATGAGCCACAGTTGATGCCTCGCTTCCCCCTCTGCTCCATTTTACCCTTCACTCAGGTCTCCTCTTCCTCTCCCACTTGTTTTATTTACCCATGCATCACACGCTGCATCGGTGCAGGTGACCTTTTAGGGCTTCTGCAACAGTCAAAATATGCCTCTTCAGCATTGAACCTCTCTCCCACTGAGACAAAAAGCAAACTCTTTTCTTTTTGTGCCTGTTGACCCACAATGTTTTTCAGACAGTCTTCCAATTTGACTTTAGAACAAATTACTGTACAAGTGTGCTCATATTGTGGCCAGCTAAACTCTTCAAATACTGTCACTAGGACAGTATGTGGATGAGGAGACCTCAGGATGTCCTGCCGTTGGAGCGTATACTGCTGTGTTCTGGACCACATGTCCCTCAAGTCTAGGAAACGTTAACTTGATGACTCGCAACTTCTCACCAAACACGCTGGTGGGTTTGCCCGACTGCTTCATGAGTTATGAGATGTGTACAGCCCAGCCCCAATACCCCAGCTAGACTCATCTTTCTGGCCATATAAACCATTTCCAGCAACAACAATCACAACACAGTCACCAAACGCTCAAACCCAATGAGCATAAAGCCATAATTGTATGCTAAACTTATTTTGGTGACTGTCTGAAGCCCATACTATATACAGTATAGTTCATTTACATTGTGATTGGTGTCATTCTGTCTGTCCATCATTCTGTCGGTCCAATAAATATAATGTCAAATATCATGAAAAATAAATTGACTCCTCTTCTTTGAGCCATAACTCGCAACTCGCAACTCGAAACGAAAGCAATCTAGCAAATTCAAGATGGATGCTGTGTCCCTTACGCTTCGTTTGAGCTTAAGTATGCCAGAAAAGGCTGAAGTATGGGTTTGCATCAGCAGAAGCCAATAATCTTTAATTTCCTGAGAACCCCCATCCCCCACTCTTAGGCTCGTAGTGTTAACCCCGTACTGTAAGTACCATTTGAAAACGGAGAACGCCGCCGTGTACGTGAGAGTGTGCAACAATTGGGGTGGGGGCTCAGACAGCCGTCTCCAGCCAGGTCAAGCTGAGTGGGAAGAACAAAGTCCGGGCGATCAACACCTACGCCCTTCCGGTCATCAGGCACCCCGCTGGCATAATGAGCTGGCCAAAACAGGAGATGAAAGCCACTTACATCATGACTAGGAAGCTCCTTACTATGCATGGAGAGTTTCACCCCAAAGCCAGCATCCTGAGACTGTACACTAGCTGCAAGGAAGGAGGCTGAGGACTAGTGAGCATCATCTGCCTGGGCCAGGTAACCCTAATAGGTCACATTTCTGGCCTGCTTCAAGCTAAATACGGCATTGAGGGCTCAAATGAAAGCTTACAGTCTGTAGAACGACGATCATAAAATGCCATTTTAGCGTTCACTGTAACCTAAAAGCTTATACTGTATGTAACAATCTGGGATATTAATTCATAGGTAGGAAAGAGCAGGCTGCTGTTTTCCTTGCGGCCTTTTTGTGGTTACCATTTGCCTGTGGGATTCCAAGCTATAGCAGCTACTGTATCCTCCACATCTGCTATCTTGCCTTCTGGTAGTCCTATCTTCTCAGTCCTGACTACCTTTTCTCTCCTCTACCATCTGACTAGACTTATTCAGTCCGAATGACATTCCTACTGTATGTCTTGGCTGTATATCCTGGTGCTATGTATCAGCGAGTCCATCTCGCGAATCTTGTTCGCTCTTGGCATACAGCTTGATGTCATCCATGTAGAGAAGGTGGCTGACGGTTGCATTATTCCGTAGTCGGTACCCGTAACCAGTCTTGGTGATGATCTGGCTCAGGGGGTTCAGGCCTATGCAGAACAGCAGCAGGGACAGAGCATCTCCTTGGTATATGCCCCTGGTGTTACTACCAATTCCTTTCTGGGCACTGCTAATGTATTGATCCATGTGCCTGTTCATCTTGGCTGCTATGAAGACTGATAGGAGCTTCCATGTTGAGCAAAGGCAGGTTATTGTGCGGTAGTTGGATGGGACTGCTCCCACCTGGGGGTCCAGGAGACCTTATGTATGTATATACAAATGTAAAAGGAGCACCTATAACTAGTTTTCTCACATTTAACTGAATGACACAACATGTTTTCTCACATTTAGTTAAATGTGCAAAAGTCTAAATGTAAATGTTAAATGTAAATGTTAAATGTTAAATGTAAATGTAAATGTAAATGTAAATGTAAATGTAAATGTAAATGTAAATGTTAAATGTAAATGTTAAATGTTAAATGTTAAATGTAAATGTTAAATGTTAAATGTTAAATGTTAAATGTAAATGTTAAATGTTGGCTGAGTGTAAAACTGAATATTCATGAATGGGCAGGTAGACTCCATCCCTACCCTCAAACAGCGCTGGTCTCAGATCAGATCCGCCCACATCTGACTCTGGATCGGTGCACGAAAATACTGGAGAGAAGCCTGAAGTCGAAGCTATCATGGCCGCCAGCTCCGACTCCCTCCCGTTGGGGGAGATTGAACGGGCTGTAACGGCAGGTGTGCGGGCAAACAGCGCTGGTCTCAGATCAGAGACGCGAACTCAATCATCTCAAACAGTGCGCGCAAACCCCGCCCACGTCTGATCTGGAAACTTTTGTTTTTAGCCTGGACATAACTTCGGCTAGCTAGTATAGTTAGCCAACTAATTCTCCACCGGCGCCACAGAAATATTCTTTTTAAACCTACTTGACTCCTCATTAATGGTGTTTACGACAGAACAGCAGTTTGAAGCGGAGCCTCAGCCCGCACACCTGCCGTTACAGCCCGTTCAATCTCCCCCAACGGGAGGGAGTCGGAGCTGGCGGCCATGATGGCTTCGACTTCAGGCTTCTCTCCAGTATTTTCGTGCACCGATCCAGAGTCAGATGTGGGCGGAGCTATGCGTACTGTTTGACGTGTTTGAGTCCGCGTCACTAATCTTAGACCAGCGCTGTTTGAGGGTAGGGATGGAGTCTACTTGCCCATTCATGAATATTCAGTTTTACACTCGGCAAACATTTAACATTTACATTTAACATTTACATTTAACATTTAACATTTACACTTAACATTTACATTTAACATTTACATTTAACATTTAACATTTATATTTAACATTTAACATTTACATTTAACATTTAACATTTAACATTTACATTTAACATTAACATTTAACATTTACATTTAACATTTACATCTAACATTTATATTTAACATTTAACATTTACATTTACATTTAACATTTACATTTAACATTTACATTTACATTTAACATTTACATTTAACATTTACATTTAACATTTAACATTTACATTTAACATTTAACATTTACATTTACATTTACATTTAACATTTACATTTAACATTTACATTTAACATTTACATTTATATTTAACATTTACATTTAGACTTTTGCACATTTAACTAAATGTGACAAAACATGTTGTGTCATTTAGTTAAATGTGAGAAAACTAGTTATAGGTGCTACTTTTACATTTGGCACCCCATAGCTGTTACAGTGTAAGTGCTGTGCGTGCCTGTGCGCCAGAGCGAAGCAGACACACACCAACACCCCTCCGTCTTGCTTTGATATCTCACGTGACTCAGTGACTTGGGCCAGCAAAGAAACAAGCATGCGTAGAACACAGACAAAAAAAAATGAAACAACGACAACCTGTACAATATGCAAAAAAGGGAGGGAGGGAACACCACTAATTTACATTATATATTTATATTTACTTTTGAACTTTGTTCAATTAATAATTAATAATACAATTTAAAACAAAACACCTGAAAGTCATAAAAATGTATTTATATATAATAATGCATTAATTGTCAAAAAGGTATCTGTATTGGTATTGATATTGACGATACTGGTCCAGTATTTACTTGGTATCGGATCGACACCAAAGCTTGCAGTATTGCCCAACACTAATGTTAACTTTAGTGTAGCTTCTAGTGCTGTTGCTTTCACGTCTTGGCTTGTTGCCCGGTATGGAAATTTTCCTTAGCCTTAATGGGCATTTCATTTAATAATCAGTGATTGATTGCTGGTGGTGATGATGTATAAGCGCACGGATTCAAGAATGAAGAATATTCTCAGTCAATAATTAGAAAAAGTTAGGAAGCTCCTTGGACAGACAGACAAGTGTGCTGCCAATAGTGACACGTCTGCTTGACTCTGCTGCTGTCAATACAGCTTCTCTTTGCTTGCCAGTGGTAAACAGTGCCGAAAGAAACATGTGGCTGAGTCAGCGTCATATTTACCTCACAGCTAAACAACCTTTTTGTACATATATAAATCGTCTCTAATTTCAACGTCTCCATGAACAGACAGACATTCAGGCAGGACAGGCTAAAACCTATGGCGTCTTATAAACAGGGACCATAGCTATAGTCTTGAATAGACTCTAAACCACTTTCAGTTCTGTTCTGTCTGATTGCGCTGTGAGACAGTTTTAATAGTCTGAATACTGATTTGAAATGTTTTTTGTGCACCAGGCTACAGTTATGAGCTCAAGCAGTGTTTGAGTCAATATACAGTATGACGAAGTTAATCTATGACATGCCAGTGCAGCCCTTGCCAAGGGTGGTTGGTTGGAGTTTAATCATTTGGCCTCATGCAGTACGTTTTGTAATTGATAAGTCTCAGCAAGATTATAACTAGATGTATCAAACATACTTTAGGTTTATGGACACATACTGTAACTGTAAGCAAGACTCACGTGACTCACAGTTGTTGCTTGAAGTTTAGTTACTGCATGATAGAGTTTTTCAAGAAAAACATGCATAAAACTGTATACTATGTACTATATACATTTATAGTGAAACACGCTCACACACATTCTACATAAATACACTTTATATACATGGCTTTATAAACAGGCTTATGACATTTAGGGACATTTATTATGCATGAAAGCTCCAGCTCTATTTATACTTTTGTGTGAGATATGTGTGACATATCATTTTACTCTCAGCCTTTTCTTTGCTATGAGATGCAAAAAAGGACATTTTTGTGGGAATTCATTGTATAATCAGATCAGAATCAAATCTAACAATTAAATGTTAGCTGTTGCGTATATACGTTAGCACTAGACTTCAAAAGCAAGTGGAGTCGTGTTCTCCTCAGTGTTGCAGACATACGATAATTATAGTATTTGTACGATAGCTTTGGGGTCTGTACGATCTACGATATCATAGACCCAGTATACAATAGTTTTGACACTGCTGTTCACCATGTTTTGATGCTGTTTTGATTGATGCGCACATCACCAAAAAGTGTTTTCATTTGTAGCTGATTGGCTCCTCCCCCCTGTCAATCACATCAGCGCTGCTCATTGACATGAGTTCAGAACCGATGCAAACTACTAAAAGAAAAGGCTCTGATAGGCAAACCCAGCAGCTTTATAGGCCTGTCTGGTAGCGATGTTCAATATGAACTAATCTTTTGTATGACTCGGGAGGGACGAGTCCTCTTAGTGAACAATTTGTTTATTTTCATGCAGTACAGTACTTTCTCTCGCCAAATGGCAGCAGCTGCTTAAGCTCAGTCAGAAGAACAGGAAACAGAAAAGATTCTTTCACAACGTGTTCATTCTCACCCCACTCCCCGGCCTGTAGATTTATCCCAGTATATGTTGGATGAAAACGGACGAAGCCACAAGCTAAAAGCCATGTGAAGTACAGTAAGCGCTCCAGTTTGTTCGAGATTCGTTCATACAAATTCTTATAGATCGTTCCTTCGTTCTTTTGTCGTGTGACAGCTGTAGATCAGCTACGGGACTGTGTGGACTGAGAAACAAGGAAATGAACAATGTCTGATATTCATTTATTTGTCACCTGACACCCGATATACATTATTATTATTCATGGAATCATAATTAATTAGTGGTCTTATTTCTTGTAAATGTGTGTAGTGTTATTGTGATTTATGGTATACTCTGCCACAATACTACTATTACTACTACTACTACTACTACTACTACTATTACTACTACTACTACTACTACTACTACTACTACTACTAATAATAATAATAATAATAATAATGTCACGTTTTGGACACATTAATTTAATTAAATGCTTATTGTTGCTTTTTGCTTTAAAAGTCTCACTAATCATTAAAATAAGTTTTACTTTCACGTTCTTTATCAGCCGTCTTGTGAAAGGCAGCTCGGGCTGCACGCATTAGTTCATCGTTCTCGTTTATTATTTACATCTCAGGCGAGTACTACAGTTCTTTTGTGATTCATTCATTCTGATCCTTACGGATCGTTCGTTCGTTCATTTGCCATGTGATTGTCACTACGACGTGACTGTCGCGACTAAACCTCTGTGTAATTTCTTTAGGTTATCTGCACATAGAATACTTTTGTTTTTAGATGCACTGTGATTTTAAAAGTTGTTTTACTTCAAACTAAGTAGTTTGGCTCAAAATACGATAATTTTAAAGCAACATTATGACATTTCTTCATTTCCCATCTGGCAACACTGGTTCTCCTTGTTAAAGAAAGAACAGGATCATCTTACCCATTTGATTGTTTAACTACATTTTTCAGTGATGTTACAATGTAGAGACAGGAAAGGAAAGTGAGAAAGCTATGACAGCACAAAATGAGCTGGGATTCATTCCCATGGAGCTGCATGTGCATGGTTTTACACTAATTGGTTTTGTCACCATGAAGCCCTGGGCTTCCTTTTTAAGAACCCCTTTACGTCATGTACACACTGCAGGGGGGGAAGCAGTTTGGAAGATGCTGATTTTCACTAAAATGTGTCTCCTGGCTATCAAGGGTAGCTCAGCAGGCCAAGGCAAATGTGTGCATGTATGTGTGTGTACTACAGCTCATCCCATTCCACCTTTTATGTCGCAGCACGTCTTCTGTTAAAGGAAACACAATTTAAAAAATTATTGTTTAAAGAAAATAACATAGGTGCTTATAACAAACAATAGACCAAGTGGTGTCTACAAGGGGATTCCAAAGAGGCAGGAGCTGAATGTAGTAAGATAAGGCAGCTCAACATTCAGCACATTGTTCCTTTCCTTATTTCCTTAATATGGTTGCAAATGTACTAAATATTAACATAAGTGCGAGTGGTTGTTATGGGTGGCTCCAGGATTGTCTTTATAGCCCATGTCCCCCTTTCTCGCTCCATACCATAGGTCTCTAGCTTTTCTGGTCCCTCC
Source organism: Betta splendens (assembly GCF_900634795.4). Lineage (NCBI taxonomy): Eukaryota > Metazoa > Chordata > Actinopteri > Anabantiformes > Osphronemidae > Betta > Betta splendens. Next base: position 33,032,083 of record NC_040884.2, on the reverse strand, counting down.
ATAGGTCCTTTAGCGCCTTCCTCCACGCCACTGCTCCCTTAGCTTATTCCTTCAGTTTGTTATTTTCCATATTAGGTTGACAGGTTATATCAAGATTCAAAAAACTTTATTAATCCCAGGGAAATTATTTTGCACACTTTGATCGCTGTCACAAATGGAGGTACACACAAGAGGGAAGGGAAATTGAAAATCAGAATGCTAACACATCTACAGTACACACATTCAAAACACGTTTAATACTATTGTTTAATTACATCTAATTACTAGCTAGAGTTTTATTACTCATGTTATTGCATTGATGAAGAGCAACCCTTACAGAGAGAGGAGGAGTTGCACAGGCTGATGGCCGTCGGTAGGAAGGACCTCCAGTGGCGTTCTGTGGAGCACTTAATACTGATCAGCCTCTGGCTGAAGGTGCTCCTCTGTCTAGGCAGCACACTGTGTAGGGGGTGGGAGGTGTTGAGGTGTTGAGGAGTTGGACCAGCATCCTCCTCTCAGCTACAGCATGTAGGGGGTCCAGCTCCACCCCCAGAACAGAACCAGCCCTCCTGATCACTTTGTCCAGTCTGTTACTGTCTGCTACATTCATGCTGCTGCCCCACAGACCACAGCCTAAAACACTGGACCCACAGAGTCATAGAACATCTTCAGCATGGAGCTGCAGACGTTAAAGAACCTCATGCATCTGCAGCATGGAGCTGCAGACGTTAAAGAACCTCAGCCTCCTCAGGAAGAACATCCTGCTCTAAACCTTATTGTTCACAGCTGAGGAGTGTCCAACGGGTTTCCAAACAACGGCCTGCGGCCTGTGATCTACAACAATGTACCAGAATATGGCTCACACATGAAACCTGACAGTATTGCATTTTGCATTGAGTTGAACTATAGGTGGAACTACCGAGTTGATCAAGGCAGTTCCACTACAAAACAGAATTCAGGGAAAGAATTCAGTTTGAAAATGACAACACCAAAGATAAGCAAGAGAGACATTTTTGAAGCTGTTTCAAATGGGACAAGTTGTGTGGAGTTTGGATTGGAGTGCCAGCTATGACAGACACAAAGGAATGGCCTCTTTGGTGTGCTCCAATGAGAGCAGAAGTGAGGCAGTTAAAATCAACCCTATCATCCACCAAGACGCACTCTGAACAGCGATGAACACTGTGAAACAGTAAACATAATTTGAGTATGAGCACTCTAGCGCAGATCATTTCGAGATGATGTGGATGCTGACGTGACGTAGGTGCTGAATATGGGGACCAGCTCTACCATTCAGAAGTTTGCTGGCTAAGTAGTGGCTCTTAACTGAGATCAGAGGTCAACCAGTTTTGGAAGGAAAAGGACCGTCCTCTTCATGAGAAGAGTGATCCTGTATGGTTTGCAGGCCGGGCGTTTTGATCTCACTGAACTCTGACTGACTGATACCGCAGCTTTACGCACACATGAAAAGTGTGAAGCTGTTGTAGGTGAATTCAGTAGTCATCTTTGTTATTATATACTATATATATCCTATTATTATCCATCCATTTTCTACTGTCATGTCTCCCATGCGAGGTCGCAGGGATTCTATCCCAGTTGTCTCCGAAGGACAGGGTACACCCTGGACAGTCCATCGCAGGGCAACACACACAGACAGACAACCGTCTCTACTCTCTACTCTCTCAACTCTAGATTTCCTTATGGGAAATCTAGAGTGACCAATGGGACTGTGGGAGGAAGCCGGAGAACCAGGAGAGAACCCATGTGAACACGAGGAGATGACAGTGGTCAGACAAACTCCACACAGAAAGGCACCCGGTCCGCCTCAGACTTATTAATAGAGCATAACAGCATAGGCTTCTTCTGTGTTTTCTGTGTCCTCTTGCATTTTAAGAGCAGGTCATGTTAACAGGTCAGAATCACTGTTCTTTAACCTTTGTATTTTGGTAGAATGGTTGTCCAAAGAATTTCTGGGATAGACTCCAGGAAACAGACATTTGCTCTTGACTAAACACTTATTGCTATCAATGATATTGGGCCAAAGGTTAAACTGGAACCAGATGTCTAGCCGACATAGTTTGAGGGTCTATAAGCTCATGCCTTAGACTGAGAGGGCCAGAGCCCCACGGACCGATGGATGACTTGTATCTGGGACCATGGTGTTCTCGGGCTGACACTATTCTCCTGCAGGAGCCCAGGTTCTCTCTACACTCTGCTCTTTTCCTCTCTCTCCCTTTTTGATAATAACATGTCATCACTTGTAATAAATCTAAAAGTGTTTGTTTCAACTTAAAAGCAGTGGTGGTTTGAGTTTGTCTACCTCAGTCTAGCAACTACACTGTGATTACATCTCTCGTGACAGAAATTTCTCATTGCTTTGCTATGCCCACCCCCTCTTGGTCTGACAAGAATAAGCTGTTGTTATGTGAATGAACTGCCAACCTTTTTTCTTTTAAATAATTGTGGTGTTGTAGGCTGATTGCTTTAGTCTGCTTAAATGAACTCGGTGAGGCAATACGTACCTAACCTCGAGTCAGTGGCCTGGCTGTTGGTGTGTTTTACCGCATATGGCCCGTGGTGAAAAACATTTGGACACCCCTGAGTTAACGTGAGTTTTTGGTTGTTGTCATTTGTTGTATAGGAGTGTTTTTAGTTTCTTCTGTTGGTGTGTGTGTGCCGTTCCAATTAAAATGTCTTGGTTACAGTACTTTGTGGTTCCTCTCTGCTCTGACTCGGTCCAGTGCACCCTCACAGACTCGATCCACCATCTTGGATGGCGGGTCATGACAGCCTCTCGCCCAGTGACAGCAGAGAAAAGTCCTAGCAACTCTTTACAACACCAAGCGGTGTAGATACTTGATGTGGCATTTTTTTATATTTTTAGCATTACTGTGAATAGACCCAAATTTAAAAATGTATTTCCCAATAGGAGGAGTTGGGAGTCAAACTAGTGACTGCATATTTTATGCAAATTCTAATCAGCTGGTTGAGCTGAGCTACCGATTAGCATGACATGAAATAATTATTTATTATAAAGTACTGTAAAGCTATAGAATGCAGTACTGTACTTAACACTGTGGTCCTTATGTACAGTACTATGAGCAACATGAGAACCATTTAAGCCAAGAAGAGTTACTTCGAGGGTATATACATAATGAAAAGGAAATGAATAGCTAGGTGGAGATTTTCGTTATCAGCTTTCAAAGGACCTGTCAGGAGCTCAGTAATATCTGAAAATGAATTACAACATTTTCTTGTTTGCCTCATTAAAAATAAAAGAGAAGCCGTGATGCGCGCAGGAGCCAGCGCTTTAAATCATCCACGAACCCAGCACATTCTATCACTGGAGCCGTTTCTTGTGCAGTGTTACACAAACATCTTTTTTTCTGCTGAGTCCCGTCTCAAAGCCTGAAGTCAAAATCCATATTTCTTTCTTGTGTAAGTAGGGTCAGAAACTGGGGTTTAAAACCTCTGCAGTTTCTGTCATGCTGTATTTCACAGAGTTGTGGGGGAACACAGAATGGATGTGACAAGCCGCGCTGCAGGAGGAGAACAGGGAGCTTCGGCGTCAACTGGACCACTTGTGTACAGTCTGTACTGTAGGTGGGGCTCAGTTTAAACTACTGCACATGAACTGAGAAACAAATCCCCCAAATGAGTGGTCAGGATTATGTCAACTCAGATTATTACTGCATGGAGTTAGCTTCACTATTTTTATCTATTTTACTTACATATTTAACATGTTAAACGCTGTAAGTGTGTCTCATAAAGTTATATTACATATGTGGACTAAATCTATCCTTATACTTAATTATATATTCATCTGTTGAATCACAATAATATTTTATTTATATTTTCAGTCTTCCAAAATGTTGTTATGCAACTAGACTGCCATAAAAAATTCAGTTTGTTTATAAATTTGAACTTTGTGTGCTGGTGTTGGAGTCCTGTGTGCTGCTTGTTCTCTCCACAACACCCTTCTGATTTTTATGCAAATTAAGTTTCATTTACTAATAACTTAAACCTTTACAAATACAACAATCTTACATTTTATACAACACAAATCTGAGAGTGCAATCTAGTAGCCTGGCAATGTTTTAGGAGATAAAGTATAAAAGTATTTCAGAGACAGATAATTAGGCTTTTTCAGTGTCAAAAACAATTATTAGATGTTCAACTAAATATGTGAAACCTAGTGTAACAGGTCGTAACAATCTTGTACCTGCATCATGAGAAATATGGCTAACAATTTATGAGCCAACTTCCCTCCCGTGTATGTTCAGCACAAGCATAGTGTAAAGTAGGGAACGGAGGCGATTGGGTGGACAGTATACGGGTTAGCTGAGTGGGGTATTCTTCACCCAGTGAACCAGACAAACAAACTGTGTGGGTGTAGAGTGGGAGAGCTACTGTATATGGAGGAATTACGAGAGAATACCACATCTAGCTACGTAGCAACAGGGCTCTTTTAATTAAGCGCTACACAGCAACCATTATGATGAAAATGAAGTGTAAATGCTCATTTGAGGAAGCGATGGAGGTGTGTGAGGTCTGGACAGTACAATTACACCATTCTGAGGTATCAATCTATAAGGGTGTCCAGAAAGCAGTGACTGCATCAGACAGACGTGACACTAAGTCTCTAGAAGTGATACGAATCCGTGCTCATGCATGTGGCTAATGTATTTTCACGTTAGTCCCTTGATTGCACATTTAGGGGTTTCTGTACTAGCAGAGAACCGTTCACTGTCGCTCTTAATTCGTTTCATCAGATGCTTCGCTGAAGTGCATAAGACTACAGTTTTACCTTGGGGAATGGATTGTGTATTTATAGTTTACAGCCTGTGGGGATTTTATCCAAGGTCAGTAGTAGATTTGGCTCATTGAGCTGGGCGCTCATTGAGCAGCCCTATTTTAATGTGCATTGGTGATTGATTAAGGCGCTATGTTTCCGTGCGGCTGTGGCTCCTGACTGATGCGCACGGAGAGCAATATGTATGTGTGGATAGCTCTCGTGCTGAATGTACGATCGATGCACAGACTCTCCTCACAATAATTACCTCATCCAGGAGAGGGGGAAGCCTGAGGGGTTGAGTGTTCATGTGAGTCATGGATTGTAGCAAAGTGTCAGACAGTTCGAAACTCCACTTCATCAGTTTCCAATCAATGTTGATGGTGGAGAGAGGAACATGTGAGGATAGGCAATAGAGATGGACATGTAAACGCAAAAGATAAAGAAGGCCAAAGGATTGTGGAGAGAAAGGCATTCATTTTATCATTTGTGCCTTATTGTGTATAGCATTGGCTGGAAAGATCTAAATCCTTAACCAGGGAATGTTTTAGGTTTATTTGCCATAGATTCAATGCTGAAGAGCATCCTTTGTTCAAGAAGTTTTAATGTAGTCAAAGGTTAATGTTTCTGGGGATGAGGAATGCTGTTACCTTTTCTTTCTGTGATCCTATTATTGGTGGGCAGCTGCTTTCTCTCTCTGTCTCCTCTTCCTCAGTTCCCCGCTAACTTACCACTCTGCGTCAATTAGATAGAAGTCATGTTTTCTTTGACCCCTATAATTTTACTGTTTAAAGTTCTCACAACTCTCTCCAAATTCCAACATTTCTATTTTGTTATGTATTAGTGTAAATGACATTCTAGAACTTTGGCAGTGAAGCTATTATTAGCATGAGACATAAATACCTTTGCTATGCTTTATGATGCCCTCCCCGGTTCAACGTGAACCAAACTTTTTTTATTGAAAACCAATCATGCATGTGCCGGTAAAGTAACTTAGGTCTATTTTGATATTTTCTTCATTCACAGTGTTGCTACTGTCTTGTTGTGTGTATGTACTGTATGGAATACATAAAGTCTTGCCATTCTCTGGCTTTAGATGTTTAATAGACTTCATTGTATTGTGGCCTCTAATAGTTCTAGTTTGAGGGTTAAACCATGACCTCCATCCTGTCCTAGTTTGCAGATGTACATGTAGCCATTACTGCTGTACAGTCTCACGCTGCAGCACGTGAGCAAACACATTATGAATTTAGTGTTTAGAGTGTGCCAGAAGGTCAAGGGGCAATCCAATATTTAGGACTATTGTATATTTGTAGGTCTTGACACTATTTAAACACCAGATATCAAATATGCCATCATTGATAATGAATGATGCTAATGTGAATTTCAAGGTACTGGAGTTTATTGTCTACTTGGGGTCATCATATGAATAGATGTCTACATGGTGACCGTCATGTTTCCTAAAGCTCATCTGTTTCTTTTTTCACATTAACTACTGTAGTATAAGGACACATTATATAGGGTAAAGTTACACAGTACTGTACGTGAGGGTGTTTCTTTTATGATTCAGTATGATGTTACGGTTTACTTGGCTCATTGCTTTTGCCCATTAGATCATTTGATATTATGCAGAGTGTTTAGGGTTAGTGTTTGAAGCCACCATCCCTTTAGGATTATATAGAAACATTTAGATGAAATTGATTTTATACACATTTATATTAACTGTACATTCACTTTAGAATATTGTGTTTTATCATGTGTTTTATCATGTTTTATGCTATCGACATGATAAAAACACCTTCCTTCATTTTAATGTGCGGTACAGTGTGTAGCTTTGACAGTGATCTCTTTATGCAGCATTCTCTATAAACAGGTAACACATCCCTTGACAGCAGATGCTCTGTGTTTCTTAGACATTTCACATTTTGAAAAGAGGCAATTCTTGTGTCTTGGTGCTTATTCAGCACAGAGAAACTACAAGTCAGCGTTCGCTTATCAAATTGCTTGTCAAATTCACAAAAGAGAGCTGGGGGATGGCTGTGGGACAGAACGATATGCAGGAAGCAGGCTCCGTCTTTAAAACCATGGAGAAATGGCTGGCTTCAAAGAAACACCACAGTGTTCACTGATGGAGGATTTATTAGAAGGGGTTTTGGAGTAGAGGCATTTTATTCCCTTGAAACAACTCATCGTGCATAACTATAAACCTTTTGGTGTGTTATTATATAAATGTACCAGCATTAGGGAGAGGCTGTGGTTCTCCACCAGTTGTGTTAGAGGTGGTGTAGTTTGACCCTGTGGCTAATAAAGGTTGTAGGGAGGAACGGTCATGTCTTCTGCAGCAGTTTTCTTAGCCCTGTGACTATGTGGCTATGAATGTCTACACTGTACAGTGTGTGCATGTGTATGAGTGTGAATGGGAGTCATCAGCACTGTCGGTATGTGACTGTGTTTCCGTACGTCATGCAACCTTCCCTTCTGCAACAGTGCATGTGTCAGATGTGCCTCTTTTCTGTGTTCTCTTGGTGGGGGTGTGTATGTACTTGCTTTTATTAAGCGTACAGTAAATGTATCTTTATGTACAAGAAAGTTGCATTGAAATGTTTAAAATTTTAATTAAGATCGTTTCAATAATGAAAAGCGTGACCACTTCCCCTGTCAAACTAATCCAGTGTCTACCTCTTTCAGGTTCATGTATGTTACTGTGGCTTCGGCCAAATGTGACAGAATTCACCCAGCAAAACGTTTGAATCTCACTAATGAACACACTAGATCTTAAAGTGGCACTTGCTCACTGGAGTCTTCCTATACTTAAAAAAATCTACCTGAGCAACGATGGGAAATTATAGTGGTTATGCAGGATATACATTGATTGATGCCTTCACATCAATTCATTTTTCCCACCTGCTGTATCTAAAACAGCATCCACGAAGGTGATAATGAAGCTGTAGCTTAGTTGTCACAGCAGGTGTCTCTCAACAACAGCACTGCTTGTTTGACTCTCTGAACATATGCTGTGGTGTCTTTGAACACCCCATCAAATCCCCATAGAAACAGCATCATGTACGTTCATCTATGCCCTTATTTGCACTAACGTCTTTCTGAATATTACAGAGACATTGTCCAGAACATTATCACCATCACAAAGGTTGCAAATGATTGCAGGGTGATTGCACTAGACTGCATTAGTTTTAGTTTGGTGGAGTTAATGAGATGGCAACTGTGTATGTTATCATTAATCTGACCAAGATTTATCCCTGAATTCCCAGTTTGTGGGATTCTGTGCCTGCCCAAAATAAACAAAAATAGCATGAATCATCTAAAGATTTCAATAGGAGGCAAACTAAAAATCAATTTTCTCATCGGCCAGTATCTGCTGCTGTCATCTCAGGCCTTTTTTCTTTTCCTAGTCATTAAATATTTCCGATGCTTCACAGCAGTGCTCCAATAGTCAAATTTATTCTGAATATGCACGCGTGTGTGTGTGTGTGTGTGTGTGTGTGTTGAAGCTCACACACACAGAGGTACCACACTGAAACACTACAACAGGGGGAGTTTGTCACATGCTTCTGCTGCTGCTTCTGTTTTTTTATAGCTGCTTTTTTCTCTGTTACACTGATCATTTTCAACTTCTAACATAATGTTTCTGATATCTATAATTGATGCTACTGTGTCAAAGAGATGTGTCTTGGATTCTAAATGTTTTATCTTAAGCTAAGTCTTCATTTTCAACACAGACCTAATATTTTTTGTCTCTTTTTTTAAACACCCTCTTTTCTTGCTCTTTAATCAAATTGTATACAGTAAGTTCTTACTGTAAACATGTGAGGTGTGGTAAAGTTCACCCAGTTTTTTTTTCTAAAACAATAAGGGGCTACAGAAGCGTAAATTATTGACATATTTTCTTATCTTTAATCTTTTGAAAGCTGTGTGTGTTCTTGATCACCCTGTTTTCCTCCATCTTCTCCTTCTTGGTCCTATAGGTCCCCTTACAAAGAAACACACTGATGATTTAGGTGATAGTGACCCCACGGACGATGAAGGTATTTTTTCCCTCAATGCCAAATTGATTTGCATGATAAGGGAAATCAAACTTACCCTTTCTCCTCCAATTTTTATCTTCTTTGATTTTCTTACATTTCTTGTCCTTTTTTGAAAGTGATGGACATTTTCTTTTTGCTCTTTACTCGTAAATTCTCTTTTTGGGCTGGATGTGTTTTGTCCTTTTCAGCTTCATGTCTAAATTTTACATGTTTCCCACCATTCTTTAATATTAATACTGTAAACATAAATTCTCTGCTTGGATTTGCTGTTTCCTTTACCTTTTCTTTCCTTTTCTATGTTGCATCCCACCAACAAATGAGATAACTATTAACCTATTAACTATTTTTGCATGTGTTTTTCTTTCTTTAATTCGTTGTGCTTATAAAAATCAAAATCATTTTCAAATGGGTCAGTAATTGTAGTAATTTAGCTCATAGCTATGAAAACTTACTCTTCTTAATGTTGTGGGGCGTCAAACCAAGAACCTTCACCCCTAGAAAAAAAAAAAAAATCACTGTCAGAACAATCATCTGAACCAAATTCCACATAATTTAGTTTTAATGTCGAATGTCAGAACAAACATGTTATAGTGTCATTATATCATGATTTGTTCCTAACATAATATAAATGACCAAAGAAAACCAAAACAAAACAAACAAATACCACATACTGTTTAGTGACACATCCCAGCAGGCACACAACTGACCTTCAGTGTTAAAATATAGTGGCAGTTATTGTTGTGACATTGATGCAACATTGAAACAACGCTGAATGCTGATGGTTGTAAAAAGGTTAACAAAATACTTTTAAATTAACGTTAACGTCAGTTGTTTTGTTATGTTGATGTAACATTGAAACAACATTTGATCGACGTCTCCCCATTAACATTGATGCACCTTTTTACACATGATCCAATGGTCATTCAACCATAATGTGACTCCACTATGATTCAACGTCAAAATGCCTGCTGGGATCTCCACATTTATCTGTGACTTGATTAAAATAAATTTAGCACAAACATCTGTTGTTTTTAGGGATTTAATGTTATTCGGTACAGTATGATAATCTCATACTAGTAACATGAGATAAGACTGGGATCCAGTGGTTACCTGTCAAACACAATAAATAATTTCTTCTCATGATATTTAAATTAAGTCTATGTGAAACCTAAGATGTGTGCTAAAAATGCATTAATCTCAGTAATCCAAAAACACAAGCGTTTCCTTACTCTAGCGAAAAAGCGCGCTTTGAAAGCCCATATTAAGAAAAAAATGTCCCTGATAAAACGCTGAGATAGAGTCATTTCCCCTTAAGGATACTGCAGCGCAGCTTTAATGACAAGCAGAAATTTTAATGAGGTGCCCCTACTGTATAATGTGACGAAGTAAACAGCAATTACATCCATAGAAGACTCCCAACCAGATCCTTTTGATCTGTGCCATCATGCTGTTTTTCTGGGAGCTCTCATAAACACAGACAGGCAGACGCACACACACCAGTAAGATTAAAGTGCGTCACACAGATCTATTCAATGAAATCCCCACAAGCGTTCAAGTATTATCTCGATAAAGGATGCAGGGCAGAAAACTAATCCAGTTTAATATAGAAGAAAATATGCTTGACAACACACAAACGCAGCCACGCGCCTTGTTGCCACATCCAGAGTGTGAGTCTCCGTTTCCCCCTCTGCGCTGTTTGATTTGCTTCAACTTTAACCTGTTAACGTCTCGTGGATGCAAACTCAGTGACAAGATCCTCCCCCCAAACTTGTTACGCACCATTAATCTGGTGTTAGTATTTATCTCTTTCCAGTGACAACACAAATGTAAACAGGAAGCTCAGGGTTCGTTAGAGATGGAGGGGAACTTCATTTTGGTTACTTGCATTTATCTGATAGTTACGTGCACACGACAAACAGTAGAAACCTGACCGATTCCTGCCAAAATGCTCAATTCACCTTGCAAAATATGACTAGATGAGCACCGAAGCACATGCTTGTATATTTGTTTTGTCTACAATAATGCAGCGCAGACTGAATGGTAAAGTTCTTTCCACTCACATTACAACAGTCATCTGAAAAAAGTCTTACATTTATATAAACGCCACAAGGACAAAAAAACAAGGGGACTCATTTCAATGCAAAATGAAAAAATAAGACATTCTAAATAAAAAAACAGAAATGGCACATGTCAAATTACAAAGGCTAGCATTAAGCTAATGTGGTTAATGCTAGAAAGTGATATCAGTGCTGCATAGTTTGAGTCAGCTCACAGAATAACATGTTCTCCTGTCCTTTTTGGGATCAAGCTCTAACTCTATTGCAGTATTTTTGCAATCAGTGTCGGAAATGTACAGTGGTGTAAACATCCAAGTTCTGCACTTCATGCTTTGGGGATTTTCATCTTGAGCTCCACTATAAAAGACACAAAAATGTCCACAGTCAAAACACGAAACATTTTACACCTTCAAAATGTGTTTCAACCCAGAATCGATTTAAAGCCAGAAGAGGCAGCGCTGCTGTCGCATCCTAGCGTTAGCCACGTTAGCGCCCAGCCGTTTTACAGTAATTTAAAGCAAAGCTCTATTTTGAGGTGGACAACTGTACACTATACTGTATTTAAGTTTACCTGCGCCATGTCTTTATGAGCGAAGCGTTTATTTTTTGACATGAGCAATTAACAGGGCAGCGTTTCCTTTTTTTACATGACTTCTTTCCAATGCTCAAAACTAAAAATTCAGTCATGTACCTTGCGGCCATCGTACATTATATAGGAACATTTTGTTTGGAAGTGTGTTCAGCGCTAGGCCTCATTTTGTTTTCTCTGACTTTCGCTGAGAGTCCCAGTGGCTTTGCTCCCTGCAGCAAAAGGCTGAAGCCTGGATGAAAAAAACATCAGTGCTCCTTGTGTATGCTGTTGGTTTGATAAGTCCTCTACATTGGCAGAGGGAGAGGATACTAAAGTATTTGCAACAGCCTGGGGGCTTCTCTCAGGGTTTGCTAAGGGAAATCTAAAGTACCTGAATCTGTTTGATCATAACTTCATCCTTGAGGAACCAATAATATGCACCACATTGGCATGGTACCTATAACTTGACAAGCTTCTCATCTCCATGAAGGCTGAACGGTCTAATCAGTGCAGGATCTCATTTTAGTGCTCGTCACAGAGAGCTTTCATGTCGCTTCTCGCTGTGATAAACGTCCCTGGAGGACTCACATGTCCCCAGTGTTTTCCAAACACCTGGAATCATAAAGATTGATATTACAAATCATCATGTAAATATTGGATGTTCCAGAAATCGGGCTAAATATGCTCTGCTCTTCAGGCAAAAAAATGATGGGAAGAGATTGACTGGGCCAGCTGAATGAGGATTAATTGATAAGTTAGGGGATTTAATGAGCCTGGGGCCTAGCAGTTTTCTTGGCTCGGAGTCCTACCGTGGCAGCCAATGCAGAATGCCAGGAAACCATACTGAGAGCAAGCTGGATTGCATAAACTTCAATCCTCAAGGTGCTGTAAGGTGTGTTCACTGCATCCCGGGACTTATTTCAGCCAGTAAATCCTGGTAAATTCATCAAATATTAAAGCAGTGCCAAGACAATTTTGTCCTAACCTTACCTCATTACTGCTCTGCTTCAAAGCTGAATAAAGATTTGGCCACAGTGGATGTATCTGCCTCTGTGCAGGTACAGGTGCCTTACAGACAAAGGCACCATCTAAGGACCCTTCAGGTGCCACATGTCCATGTCCTCTCTGTTCATTTGTCTCATCATGTCAAATCATCTTACTTCATGGCTAAAACCAGAATTAACATCATCATCTGCATGGACATTACTGCTTGGGTGTCTGTCTTTGTGAGCATTAGTTTCAGCACACTCATGGTTTCCTGATGCCATCACCACTGCCCATGTTGTGATGGAGAAAATACATCATCAAAATAACCATTATAGAATCTACTGGCAGCATCAAGCATTATTAAAGGCATCATTTTCATGGCTGGGATAGGTTCATCACTAATTGTCTTAATTCTAATTTCGAGGTGCATAAATGTACTTTAATATGTTTTGTTTTCAAAAATCTTTTTTGATTTTGACCTTTAAATTACAAACGTCAGAAGAACTGAAAACTCTTTCATCATTTACATATTACTAATATTGAGAGTGTTACAGTCTATATTCCTATAAGACTAAGAGTGAAACTGTGGCAGACGTTCAGGTCCAATAATGTCACAAAGCATACAAACATGTATTAAACTGAGCGTCTGCATTTTTGAGCTGACACCAGAAACCTTGCCCCACCCCTCCAGACAGGACTCATGGGCCGGTTTGTATCACGTGATCAGTACACAGATAGAAGCACAGGGCACCGAAGCAAAGTCTTTCCACTGCTTAGCGCTTGTTCCTAGAATGCAACCACTATTTACTCAAACAGGAACCAAAAGACATGCAAGAGTCACTGTTCACTTTACTGCGCGCCACAGTCTGAGACGTCAACTCTACCGCTAACTACTACATAACCTTTTCAGAACTAGATGTTTTTTAAAAGTCCTTTTGCTTCATTATTATCATTTTGTTGGAATCATAATTAACAACTGGCGACTTTTTTTAAATATGGTCCCTGTCATTAGTAGCATGTAGTCATTGACACGGATGTTTCCATCAGTATTAGGACAGTAAGGCTTTCAGCTGTTACAGCACTGTCACCGCTGCCATCATCACTATAAGCCTTATGATTTTCACATTAACAGTGTTCCAATAATTCTCAACAATAACCTGCACACACAAAGTAACACACTCACAGACGCTGCCATAAGCTCATGACCTTTTTCGTCAGACGTTTGTGGGAGACTTCCAAATGTGCTGCTGCTTTAGTCGGTGCAGACTGCGACAGGTTGAGGAGAACGAAAAGCAAAGGGAGGAAACACCACAGTGATTGATGGCACTCATGTACTGTGAGGAGCCCAGAACTTAAATAAAGGACAGTATTCAACAAACATTCAAACAAAAACAGTGCTTTTAGTCCTCAGTTAATTTTTTAACATAAAATGTACGTTCTCCACCCAGCTATGGAACTGAATTTGGAAAATCATTTTCCGATACAAACTCTCCCGTTCTTCCATTCACTGTCGAAGGTTGTTGTTTTTTTTAACGTGTTCCCGTTTTCTTACTTGTTTAATGTTATTCCCTGCGGACTCAGTGATCTCTCTCTGGACCCGAGTCCCTCAGTGCCAAAAACATGAGTGGGCTAAACGATGCGTAGCGAGCTGAGCGTGCTGATGGAGGTAGTTAGGCTGCAAGATGAAACGCTCATCTCTGGGATGCAGAGAGATGAAAGTGAAACCTCGTTTTGAACGCGGGTTGTAGAATGCTCTTAGATCTCTCCAAGTCTTCTCACCCTTTCAGCTCAGAACCAGGCTCATTTTAAAATCACATCAAGGGCTAAAGCTTTACAATTCAGCAGTGTTTTCTTCGACTCTAATCAGCCACATTTTAATACAACTAATAAAGCTGCAGGCCAGCGTTCTGCTTAACCCGGGCCTGTATTTAACAAATGTAAAGGCCTTTGTTAAATCAAACACACACCTGCTTTTGTGCAACACTATTAATTCCACTTCATTAAAATCTCTTCTGCCACAGAGTTTATTTCATTGTATTTCTTAAGCTGCATGATCCACCATCTGTCCTTTCCATAATGAAATGAAGTGGCTTATAAGTAGTTGATTTAGTGGACTCAATATATGCTTACATACATTCACATTCAGAATGTTTAGGCAAAGAATCAGTGAAATACCTCCCACATGCTAACCTGAATTTCAATAAAACTTTCTTTTTTTACGAACCTGTTTTCTTCTTATTACATTCTCATTCAGATTAATCACACAGGCTTTGGCTCAGAATGCTCTGACAGTCTAGATTGCCACTCTTGCATGCTGACAGCCCAATGCCTGGAGGAAAATTAAAACTTGCTATGTTACATTTCCTCTTCCATTAACACCTATATTGAATTTAAAACAGGTTAATAAATAAATAAAAACACAATTTTCCCAAGCACCTCAAACATGTCACAGCAATTGTGTAGAGAAATAAATGGTTTGACGCCTCAAACTAGCAAATGACAAAAAAACAGTATGCCAAGATCAAGTCAAGAAAAAGGAAAACTAAAATAAAATAAAATAAAATGAAATTAAAAAGGTGGCCAAAGCTCTGAAATTGCATCTCTGGCTGCCACCTTCAATCTGTCATCTAATCAGTCGCTTTGCCTTCTCCACTCTCCTCCCCTCCTCCCCCTTCTTCAGACATTAGAGAGAGTGGGAGCCCTAAGCCCGTGATGGTTTTCATCCATGGCGGCTCGTACATGGAAGGAACTGGGAATATGTTTGACGGCAGCATCCTGGCCAGCTATGGGAACGTGATCGTCATAACTGTCAACTACCGGCTGGGCGTCCTAGGTAAGGAACCTGCTCACACGCTGCTCAATGTCTTCTGCGTCTGTCTGTAGTTCCGTTGTTGTGTTTTACGGTGATTTAGGTTAACAAGAAGGCCAAATGCAAGAATGGAGTTGTTGTTGAATTGAATCATTGGGCCTAACTCATCAATGTCCTTGGCTGGTTAAGGTGATATTCTCCTTAAGGTCATTCCTGAGACTGTCTGCTACTGCTTTTAGTCTCTGCAGTGTATATTGGGTCGGCGATAGTGAGGTTGGTAGGGAGGTGCTCTAACTGCAAGGCTGGAGGTTGGAGCCCCTGCCATGGTGGATACTGTATGTCTCCAGGTTGCTGCTGGATGCATGGCAGCTGCTGGCACCAGTGTGTGAGAGTGCATGGGTGAGTGAGAGGCCAGTGCCAAGTGCTTTGGATCCCAGGAAAGGTGTTTAAATGCGTTATGTGATTGTGGAGCATTCTTTATTTTTATTCTTTTACCTTTATTTCCTTTTTTAGGTGTCTGCGAAGCACTTTGCGCATATATGAAAAGTGCTGTATAAATAAAGATTGACTAATTGATGGATCGATACGCCTCAGGTTTGAGGCGATGTCTAACATTTGAACGTGTGTTTACAGAATGTTTTCTACTTCTGCTGGAATTTCAACCTGTTTTGGTTTAGTCAAACCTTCAAATGCTTCCTGTCTGCGTGGATGTTGTAATATTACAGTGGCCACTGAAGGCCGCTCCATGTTGTTGCAGGTATTTTGAAGTCCTGCTGGTGATTGTAAACCACATGGCCTAGTAATGAAGGGGCATGGGATGGTCTTGGACTGTTAAATGCACACGCATCCACTGTGGAGCTGCAGAATTTGACCTGTATCTACCCTCCGTGTCTGCACGCTTACATTTAGATTTAATTGTTTAATTTGTCTGGACACTGGCTTCTCTGATGTCTCTCCTGTTTTTGTTGCTTTCCTATCTTTTCTTTATGTCTGGTTCTTTTCATCTAAGCCTCAATCCTCCTTCCCTTTCTTGTGTTTGTTGATGTCACTGCTGACTTTACCCAGATGCAGATGCACTGGGACTCTGGGCAACTGTGGTTCTTTCCCTCCATTAGATTATGGAGTCATTTGTTAATGCTGAAGAAAATGATTTCATTTACATTAAGTTTAGCTTTTTCAGCTGAGAACATACTACAAGACAAATAGGTGTAGTGAGTAAACATACTCACTACACCTATTTGTGTGGGGTCATATACATGTACAGTATGCATATATTTCCTATTCTATTTCATGATAACACAAACAAAAGCAGGTTCACAGTGTTGATGTCTGCAGCAGCTGGAGTGACTTGTCTGTTTGTTCTCTCACATTATTTGTTTCACATGATTTAGATTTATCAGTTTGCTTTGCAAAGTCTGAATACAGTAGAATCCATGAGGTATTCTTGCCTTTAATCAAATGAAATAATTGCTGAATTAAGTTTCCTCTTGTAGAAAGTGAGTGACAGAAACTTAAATTAAACTGCAAAAATGATGGTTTTAATCTATTGGAGATTTACCTGTCAGTCAGCCGATGTCTGGATAAACAGTCCCAGCATTGTGCGCGTCCTGCCAAAACCACAAAGGAGGATATTAAAGAAACCACTTTATCATCTGTACCTTCCAATCACAGCTCTCTTCAAAACTTATTACTTTTGGGGGTTGTGAAGGTTCTTGAGGCTCTGCCAGTGTGTAGGATGAATGCATGCTCATCGTCATACTGTATAATATGCACTGTGCAAACAGTGTGAACGTGCAGTGCAGTCACACGTTTATGGTTCAAGTATTTAATCTTTGCATTTTATCACTGTAAACTGATCATCAGATCATTCGTTTTTTTATGTTAATCACATCATTAACCACACAGGTGATGTTTACTTGTTGTGAAATGTCAGCATCAGGACATTTTCATTCCTTTTTAAATACGCTACGCATAATCTTGACCAATTTCATTTTTCTGAAGGAAAAGATAAATGTTTGAAAAATGGGTGACATATTAAGGAATAAAACACAAATGCTAAAAATGCAACAACCCCTACCAGGCAATTCTATGTCATGACTAACTTATTTTGGATGTGAAAGAAACCTCACCTCTCCATGTCCCTGTCTTGTGGATGTGTAAGCTCTTAGCTGCTGCAGGCCTTACAGCGTTGAGGGAAACAGTATCGTTGCTGGTTAACATGAGGCGCCGCTGTTTGCTCACAGATTAGACTCTGTGTTTGTGTTTACCCCCCTGGCAATGAACAGAAGCATACGGCTTTACCTTACCAAACACGTGGTGGTCTGTGTGTGGATGACGGGGGGAAGTATGTACTTGGCTAGAGAAGGTGAAGGTCTCATAACCGCTAGGCTGTCCCTGTTTTAGTACAGTGGCACACCAGTGAGTTCAGTCAGTAACTGCTTTCCTCCTAAAAAGGCCTCTACCTTAGTCTAGTACTGAGTAAAATTAAATGGATACTCGTTTCACTGAATCCACCAAGTTGCCTGTACTTAGTTTGAGATAAGACCATCAGCTGTCAATGCAAGCGTGAGCCTGACCCTACCCAGCCAGCCATTACTTTGGAGGTTCTCCTCCAGCAGCGGTGATTCTTCTCCTTGGCTTAGTGTATGTTTGTGTAAGTGCAAGGGCGAGGGCTTTGCAGAAAGCCATTAGTGGCTTTAAATACGTGGAGCTGCTGACATGAAGCTGTATTTATAGTTTTAGAGCCTTGGCTACAATGGATTTGGCCATGGGGCCCGTATATACTATGCTACTGTCAGTGTCTGTCCATGGGTGTGTACAGTATGTGTTTAATGCAGTAGTTTCTCCCTCGTGCAGATGGGGTGTTAATGGAACGCATGGCACTGTGATGCCAAAGTTTTACTATTAAGGGCTGCAAGTATTTATTGTCCATGCTCCCTTACAGCTTCTCGGCTTATACTGTAATGTGACACAACTGCACGGTTGATTTGGGTTCAACTCGTGGTGACGGACTGCTTTTAAACTTTGTTCGATTTCTTTTTATTTTCATATCCAATGAGGGATGGTGAGACTGTGAAAGGTCTTTCTACCAGAAGCTAAATGGAACATAATGTGGGCAGGGTGGACGGATTGATGGACAAAAAAGCTGGAATTACACACGACGCACATGAAAAAGTTTGTTGTTGCAGATTAAACAGCTGCTTGGATCCGTCTCCAGTCATACATCACAGTATGTAGCTCCGAAAACCAATCACATAGCTACATTTGTACGTTAGACTCAAGAACTGTCCAGTTGATTTAAGGTGCTCTGTTATGGATGTATAGCACATAGCAGAGTGCAGTTGATGGGCCCAGTGGCTCCTCAGCAGGGCTGCTTTGTACTCTGAAACAGCAGACCTTGCCTTTCAGACCAGGCCTTCACAGTGTTGAGTTTGTTTGGGCCCAGCCAAAACCTTTAATCATGCTGATTGATGAGGTGCATTTCCCTGACTCAAACCTTCTCCAAATACCTCTTCCATTCCAGCCATACATCAGCCATCTGACCAATTCATCAAGCCTCTGATTGTTTTAAGATATACCTGGCCAGTAAAATATCCATTTCTCTGCGTGGCGCTGCTTCTCTTTCAGCATCATGGTCATGATCCAAAGCGGTCCTGACTTGAGATCAAATGCTGTGGGAAAAGGAATCAGAAATGCCAAGGCAGTAAACAAGCTGCAGACGTTGGTGTCTAGGAATGATCGGTTTAGCTGATGCTATTGTATTTTTGTACAGCCATTACTTAGTAATTAATTTCTAAGGTGCCCATGTAAAGTTCATGGGAATTTAATTGAAAGTCACAACAACAATTGGATAATACATCCAAGCATAGATACATATTCACATAGCAGACTTGTGAATGGACAATATCTGAATTAGAACTTGGTGTGAAATGGAAACTTTTCAGGAAAGTAAAGGCAACTTAAAATATTAGTCCTCATCTCTCTCTCTGGTGTAGACTAATTAATAATTAGGTGTTACTTCTGGCAGTATGTGGAAAATTTATAATACGTATATTATATTATATTATACGTATAATATATTTAATAATATTAAAATTTTATTTCTTTCCAAAGCAAATTTCCAGATGATTTTTGCTTCATTGCTCAGTCTGTACTTGGTGTCATTACTTCTCTGACGTCGCCTCATCCTCGCTAACCTTTCTCGCTAGCTTAACAAAGCTTAAACCTAGTGCTGTGCTTAAGTCATTATTAGGGATCAACATTCTCATAACACTGGCTTTTGAATGAGCACATTGTCTTATTGCACCATGAAAACATTTTTCTCAAAGACACTGCAGAATAAAGACCAGGGAATTTTGACAAATGTCTATTAAGAATGCGAGACTTTCTTCATTAAATTTAGAGTCAGAAAACCATAACTTCAAATGTCAAATGTTTACAGTAAATGCAAAATGCAAGCAGGCATTGTTGGAGTGTAAAGGCAGTTTACACTGATTGACTGATCCAGAACTTAGCAAAGTGTCTACCCAAGACACTGTATGTACTGCATGCTGCAGGCTTCATGTTTGCCAAACCTTCACGGTGCTACTGGGATGCTCTCTTCTGTAAAGTATTCAGTCCCCCAAACCTTTGCTCAGCGGACAGGCCACACTCAGACATGCTGTAATGATTGTTTTGATTACCACTGTGACTCCAGATGTTTGAGACTCATAGTAAGCACCTGCCCGTTATATTTCCTCTACGGACTGTAGATATTGGCAGACAGACAGAGGGATTGATTGGAGGATAATGCACTACAGGTTTACAGACTCAGTGTCTCTTAACATAATGAAGCAACCATAAGTGAGAGCTTTTAATGCCATATGGAGCACTACAATCAAATTTCCAGACCAAACCAAGACAGATCAGATCAGAGACCACAACCTTTATTTATATTTGGTGTGAAATTGGTCTAAATCAGTCAACTTGACTCGTCAGTCACTTTGTTAGCAGACATGCATGTGCTGTGATAGTCTGCATGCTTGTTCAGGTGCACCCAGCCTGTACAATGTAATTCAATGAGTACATACCACACAGAGTGCCGTCTTTACAGATCAGTCTGTAGCACCCAACCATTTTACTTCCTGAGTACTGCTCAGAGTCTGTGCTCTGCTAGTGGTCATCCTCAGCCTCTCTGCTGATGCGTCAGAGATGGAATTAATGTGGCTGAGGCGGAACAGAAGACCATCTGGGATTGTTTAGCTGTGCCAGGCTTCTGTGCAGACAAGTCTCTTCACTTTTTACTAAAGCAATGTGAACAAAACAAGATGTATGCATGTCACAGCCAGTCTGCCTCATCACAGACATGTCTAAAACCTGCTGCTGGGTTCATTCAGTCACAGTGCAATACGTAGTGGATTGGCATAAAGTAATAGTACAAACAACCCCAAATCAAAGCAGTACATGTTGTCATAAAGCGAAGAATGGGCCAATGGAGCCGGAGCACATTCAGTCTGCTGATAAAAGGCACGTGGTATGTTTGGAAACTCCCCAAAAAGTTGCATGCCTTTTTATGTACCCGGGAAATTAGACGTACAAAATGTCTGCTGTGCCGAAGCAGCCTTTTACTTGGTTTGGTTTGGTTGGTGAAGCCAACTCCAGCTGAACTACACTGCATGCATCAGTCAAGCGCCTCAATCAATCAAATAGCTCGGTAGTGAAATGTTTTTGTTGTATTTTTTTTGGGGGGGGGGGGGGGAATCACTTTTAAATAGTTTTAACTGCTTTTTTTCCCAAACGTCTAATATGTTCCTGTCCCACAGTATCTGTCTGACCTCCTTGTGTGTGTTGTGTGTGACACATTTTTTCTCTCTAGCTTTTAACTCAGTTTGACATGTTTGTTCACTTTATTCACTGCTTTTACTGTTTTACCTCCTCTTTTCTCTGTGTGCAGCTCTTTGGCCAACCGTGTTGTGCTTAAATGAAGCCAGTTGATTGATTGATAAATGATACGTTGCTCACAATTTCTAAATAACTACGCCCGGCTGCACTGGTATTGGCGCAGGCCTGATTCTCGCATGTGCATGTTTTTATTCTGTGAAATATTCTAAACTAATAAATTATCATCGATTCTTTCTTTTCAGCCTTATTTTACAGTTCTTGTTTGACTGCATGGTTCTAACTCAAATACTAAAACTACTAACACCAAATATACTAATGGAAATGCTGCTATTAATAATATTGCTAATTTTACTAATCTAAACTGCAGCAGAATGTGCTTAACAACTTGACTCAGTAATGTCTGAAAACTCATACTACTAAACTGAAGCAATTAAATGAAAGTAGTTGCTCAATCTAATAATCAAGTCTGAGAAAATTCATTTTTTAGGCCCAGTATGAGCATTTAGACCTCTTCCACTCACGTGTCTTCCCTTTTATTTTTGCCTTTTAATGCTCATTGCCTGACGTCTGTCTATAGTAAACAATGTCCTGTTCAATCATGAATGAATGGACACACTATTCCAGCTGCCACCAGTCTGGAGGCAAGGTTGTAACACTTTTAAAACAAGAAATCATGTAACCACAGTACAGAGCGTTATTTGATCATAAAGGTGTGTTGAAATTACTTTTAGATTCCGTTGAAAGAAATCATTATATTCTGTAAATGAGTCTGAAATCATTTGAAGCCTCTCTTGTCTCATCAGTGTACAGAAGATCACGTTGAAGAGTCTGAAGGTTGGTCTCAGGGTGATGCAGCCTCCCTGCATACAGTACATATGTAGGTGGGATAGTGACGGCACCTCTGCTTTTTCTCTACACCGCGATACTTTACTGTTAGAGTTAATAGAACATCACACACAAATGAGGGGGCATTTTGCATATATACTGTAGAGGCTGACTGGCTGTGTAGGAGAGCAGGGAGAAGAAGAACGTCCCTATCAAACTATTACTAAGCACCTCAGTGCATCATGCATGTGTAGATGTCTTATGTATGAACAAGTCATCCTGAAACTGTTATTTATGGATCTAGTGTGTTTATATGTGTATCAGCTGGTCTGTTTACCAGTGTGCTTGGAAACCTGCCTGTGTGTGTGTGTTGTGTGTGTGTGTGTGTGTGTGTGTGTGTGTGTGTGTGTGTGTGTGTGTGTGTGTGTGCGTGTGTGGTTGCGTGCGTGCGTGCGTGGTTGCATGCGTGCGTGGTTGCGTGCGTGTGTGTGTGTGTGTGTGTGTGTGTGTGGCAGATGGACGCGTGTATCAGCAGGATCAAACTCTGCGCTGTGTAACCACTTTGATTCCTGCAGACTACATATGTATGGGAGTGGACCAGTCCTGCGTCTGGGCATCTGTCTGGCTGTGGGGGATCTTAAAGCCTCATACTATTCTATTCACTGGTTAAAGTAATTCCAAATACATACAATGAGCTATAAAGAAGACGGAGAGTGGGGGAAACGTGTTATTGAAGACTCACGCTGCATGTCACCTGCCTTCTGATTGGTTATCAGCATGAGTCACACATTTTTAGAGGTCAGACATAAATGTCTTGCTGAGACACCAGGGAAGAAGTCATGTGTGTCATGTGTGTATGTGAAAAGAGTAGAGCAGTGTTATGAAAAATACGTGGTAAATGTTACAGATGGTCTGATCAGAAAGACTTCAATGGATCTGTCAATTGAAACAGTGTTTTGAGTAAAATAAATACCAGTTAATATGACCTAAATAGTTTGAATTATCAAGTCTGGGATGTGTGGGAATTATAAAGACTAACACTTGCTGCTTTCTTTATGTTTTATTATTTATTAATGTGCTGCTGTACACAGGGACACTGCAGGATGGTGGTGGTGAGTGGATGCTTATAAAGACATACACATGTAAAATAAGAGTATGATTATGGCTCGCTGTACATTGTCCCAACCAGAATCACTGTTTAATCCATTGCAAAACCATTTCCCATTTAGCGAAGCTGCAGTGTCTGTTTGTTTGGTGTGGGAGTGTGTTTGTATGCAGTGTATGTGTTGGGGAAAAAGTGTGAGATGAGTTATCGTCACTTCTTCTTTGAGCAGCAGATGGTGAGCGGAGGATGAAAAATAGCTGACCAAATGAAAGCGCTGGTACTTGTGCTTTGCTTTGTGTCTTTATTTTTCACTTCAGTGATTCTGGGTCTTACTGCGTTTTCATTCCTGGCCAACCACTCGTTTTCCCAACGCCAGGTTTACCAGGTTTAGCTCTGAAACAGCAGCACTTACTGTAGTTAACTGCACTGAACACACCTGCTGGTTTGGACAGGATGTAGGTCATCGCTGACATTCTCAGGCTTGGATGCATTTACATGTATAAACTATTCTTGTCAAATATTGTGTGTAAAGAACTAAAGACTACCTAAGGCACCAGTTCATTTGCTTTTTCTATGGTCATGGTGTTTTTTAACATTAACTGCATGCTGCCAAACTGTGGCTCATATAAGTGTATGGAAGCAACATCAACAGGTCTGTTTTCAGCCTTTTCCATGTGGAAGTGGAAGCCTGATAGTTTGTGACAAATGCTTTAGATGCAGCTTAGAGTTAAGTGCAGGAGCAAAAGCCCAAAACCTCCCGGAACTGAAGCGAATGTAGAGAGGGATGCTACAATGTTTTGTGATGAAGCAATAGAGGAAAATGTTTCTTCTAGGTACAGTATTGCTGTCGCTACCAGGCAGTCAGTCACAAAGGATGTAATATTGCCCTTACTGTAAATACTAAGAATCTCTCCAATCTCTCTCTTCAGTAAATCTACTAACTTTTACACAACTGTAAAGACACTAGTCGTGTGGATGACACTTCAGTAGATCAGGCCAAAAATTGGCATTGTACTGGTTCCCTCGACAAGATGCCAAAGATAATTATTTGTTTTTTCTTTTGTCATGACTTGTAGCATGAACATGAGTTAACTAGTGGTGGTTAAGCCCTTTATTGGATTTAACGTTCCAAGCTCCTTCACAAACAACTTTCCTCTTAGCTTGACCTGATTTTAAAGAGTTCGTATGTGTCACTTAAAGCCTGATGTGCTTTAATTGAATATGATATAAAGGTATAAATAGCAGTCAATGGAAATTTGGATGTGCTTCAACCCTTTGGTGCAATATAAGCTCTAAAAATGCACGTGATCTATTTAATGATGGCATTTATGTCACAGAATAAAACATGGCAATCTTTTGATGTGCTAAATTAATGTGCAGTGTATTAAGGCGCTAACTGCTTTTTGGAGTCTCTTACTCTATTAAAGCTGCAATGAGAGGCCTCTTGATTCATTAATCGGGGTTCAGCAGAGTCCCCACAGACAACCAGTATAATATTGATAGAACAATATAGGAGCAATCTATCAAAGTGTGGCCTCCCACGCTTGCCTCACAAATGACAGGCTGCTCTGTTTCCAGGAGTGTGATCGCCCCCTGCGCCCCTTTGCTCACAAAGCTTTACATTAACAAGTGATCCGCTCCTTCTGGGTCTGCCTGTTCCTGGGCCCTTTGCAATCACTGCATCTCACCACTAAACAGTCTATTTTACAGAATGCATCTGCCATATTGCCTCCTCACTTTGTTCAAACACAAATCCCTTAATCCTCTCAAAGGTCAGTTCTTTCATCTCTCTGCTGCTGCTCCCACCACTAGAAATGTATTCATTTGTTTTCCCTCGATGGGAAAAATACAACAATATGGTGTGTGTGTGTGTGTGTGTGTGTGTGTGTGTGTGTGTGTGTGTGTGTGTGTGTGTGTGTGTGTGTGTGTCAATTTATTTTATTTCAGCTGAATTAGTTATTTCTGTAACAAAGTGGCTCAGTTGGTAGAGCGTTGGTTTGAGGAGCAGAAGGTCCCAGGTTCAACTGAGTGTGTCCTTACTGTAAGTCACACACTTGACACCAGCTCCACGGGCGCCTTGTACAGCAGCGCTAGCTCCCCCAGGGGATTTACATGTGATAATGACCATAAAGACTTTCTTTCTTAACAAACTTGCTTCACTGTAGTGGTATTAGTACACGCACTGTTTTTATCTGTTGTTTTTATATATATAAATTATTATACTGTAGTATATAGTTTTGTAATTATGTTAGCTTTCATTGATAACTACAGTAGCAGTTGAGTCTGAACCCCTTGTTTTAGCTATTAAAATCACTCACTCACTCACTCACTCACTCACTCACTCACTCACTCACTCACTCACTCACTCACTCACTCACTCACTCACTCACTCACTCACTCACATACATACGCTTAGCACTCTTGAACCCAAGAGTGCCAAAATCCAACCCAACAACATCAAATCTACCAAATAAAGTCATTTTTCCTCCATAGCCAGAATATTTGGTGCCATGTCATTCATTCTAATGACCATAGAAATTTGACAATAACTTGTTCTAATCTTTTCTTTAGCTGAATATCTGCCCTTTCAGTAAATCCGGGCCTTTTATTTTCATACCCAACCAAGTCACTGAGTGCACTTTATGCAAAGGTAAAAAGTAATTACTGTGTGAAATGCAACCAGGAACCATTGAAGGTCTGGTAAACAACAGTTAATAAGAACCAGTTATTGTGCTGATGTCACTTAGCAGAGACTGATTAACTCATTTGTATGGTCCGATAGGAACATGATGAATAGCACATAAATAACATGGCCAAAGAATGTATCAGTCCAATCTGAAGTATTATTTCAGGCTGTAAGTTCTAAGTATAAGTAATAGACAGACACATATTTATCCACATAATTCTAAGGAAATCATCTTTATAAGGTAAAGTCAGAGGACATCGAACAGAAACACTTGTGTGTAACGCTGGAAACAAGGTGGCGCTGCATCACATCACTATAGATTGGCTGCTTGATTTGCATGTGCAGAATTAATCTGCAGCACATCGTGTCCTGCTGATCCTCATTAGAGAAGTAACCATTAATATCAACCTTATAATCATCAATATTAGTATGTAATTATTAATAATTCTGTTTCCCCTGCAACATGACGACACTGCAGGGACTCAGCTACTTGTGTTTACACCAACATCTGTCTTCATTATACACACCTTCTATTTATCAGCTTCCTTCCTCCGTCTGCCTGCGCATGCATGTCTCTCTCTTTCTGTCTGTCTGAAGTGTCTCACTTGATTACTGTTTGGGATGCAAATGATCGTTCGGTGAGCAATGTAGTGAATTTTAATTAGCAAGGCATTCACAATAATTATTCAACAATGCTGGCAGATTCGTATGCTATTAGCCCGCATAAAATTCAGGCCCAGCACTACTGAGAAAATCAGGTGTATTATCATTAAGTCCAGTGTGTTTGTGTATTAGCCGAGAGGAATGGAGGAGGAATCTATAAGAGCTGGCCTTGCAGGTTCATAACTGGCCTCACGGGAGCCGTGAACTGGTCACAGTGTTGACAAGTTGTTTGTATGCGTGTTTGTGTGTGTGTGGAAAACGTTGCGTTCTCCGCTGGAGCGGTGGAGGCGCAGGGGCTTTTCATTTCCTGCCCCAGGGAGACCTTTTCCACCGTCATTCACTTATTGACTCCTACACTGCTAACTGCTGCTGACCCAGCTCCTAGACTGATGGAACCAAGTTACAGCCTCACGCTAACCACTGCCATCGCCCGGCGCCCAGCCAGGCCTGCTCCGACCAAAGGAAAAATCTTCCTTTCTTTGATCATCTCTTGATGATTTCATTTGGTTCTGCTGATTTAAAACAAAAAATCAGGCCTTAACATTTTCCTCGAAATTTTATCACATAAATACCAGATAAGAGGTGACGTTTAATGTAAAGTCTTTCAGTCAGGTTAAGGTCAAGCCATTACGTTTTTGGATGATGTATTGGGCCCACTGTACTGTAGGAGATGGTGTGAAGTGTTCCTCAAGTATCAGGTGAGATCAACTGGGCTGGAACTGGGAGCCTCCTGCTTCCCAGTCTAACAGTTTACTGACTGAGCCAACAAAGGGCTACGTGTATTGTTAAAATCTTATATATAAATATAAGTATAAATATATAAGGTTTATTGTTTACTTACTGAATATAATATATAAACACAATTCAAAATGAAACAGTTGTTACTTTATTGCTTCTGCTTGTTACGGACGAGGGTCAAACCGGACTGAACAAGATTCTAAAACACGCTCATTGAGCGGGGAGACAAACTACCATGGTCTACAAACTGGACTGGAGGGAGGACCCAAACGCAACGACCCCGAGACAGGACTGACGACAAATGGTTTAATAATAACACATACAGAAATGACAATACAAACTAAGGACGCTGCGACTGCAGGATGAACCAGAAAACAAAACATGCACACTAACACCTAAAACTCACAGATAAACTAAAAATCGCTGCAGAGCAGGAAACTAAATAACTATCCTAAACACAAAACATGCAAACAATCAGTATCAAACGTAAACAGCGAACAAACACACAAACCTGGACAGGACACGATGGCACGATAACAAGTGACGAGTAACAAGTATGAGTAACACATAACGAGTAGTGAGTAACGAGTAACAAGTAACAAATAACAAGTAATGCACCAACAAAGACTGTGCCCAAACCAGAAACTTAAATACTTACTAAAACAGGTGATTCTAATTAACCTAATAACAGGACATGACATGACAGGAAATGAAAAAACAAAGAACCAACCAAGAGGGCCTTAATGCCACGTGAGCCAGAGTGCCCTCTGGCTGTCTGTAAGCTGACTCACAACAGAGCCCCCCTCTCAAAGCCGGCTCCCAGACGGCGAACTTGCACGAACCAGACGAGCCGGGCGGGCGGAGGGAGGCAAGGAGGAGGGCCAAACGAAAAGACAAGAACACAGACAGAAACGAGACCCCAACATGACAAACAGACAATAGACACTCCAAACAAAATAACCCATAACATCACAAACACTTGTATGATCAAAACATAACCCCACTAACGTAACTCCCAATAGAAACCAAGTCCAAAACAAACTGAGGAGTCCTCCACCAGTCTCATGGTGGGTGCCAACGAGGCAGGGTCCAACCCAGCAGCCGCTGGGAGTCGACTGGCACTCCTGGTGCCCCTGAACACGGGCCCAGCTCCCTGGGTGGGCGTCGACGGTAGAGGCAGGACCAGCATAGCAGCAGGAAGTTATGGCGGCAAGGCGACCGGTCTGGTGGCCTAGCCCCCATGAAGCCCAAGGCCACTCGTGGACCACCGCGACGACGAACGAGAACCAGCGGCGTCCTCCCTGGACCACCGCGACGAACAGGAACCAGCGGCGTCTTCCTTGGACCACCGCGACGAACAGGAACCAGCGGCGTCCTCCTTGGACCACCGCAACGACAAACGGGAAACAGCGGCGTCCTCCCTGGACCACCACGACGAACAGGAACCAGCGGCGTCTTCCTTGGACCACCGCGACGAAACGTGGCCTCCACTGGACCACCAGGAACCTCAAGGGTCAAACGTGGCTTGGCGACAGGAACCGTACGAGGTGCTGCCCTCGGGGAAACAAGAAGCAGCCCCACCATCAGAGAAGCGCCCTTCTTGGAGGGCAGACGTGGAGCCGGAACCGGAGACGAAGCCAGACGTGGACGTGGAGCCGGAACCGGAGACGAAGCCAGACGTGGACGTGGAGCCGGAACCGGAGACGAAGCCAGACGTGGACGTGGAGCCGGAACCGGAGACGAAACCAGACGTGGACGTGGAGCCGGAACCGGAGACGAAACCAGACGTGGACGTGGAGCCGGAACCGGAGCCAAATATGAAGAGGTGAAGGCAACAGCTGATGTGCTGTCGCGCTGAATCGCACTGAACGGCGCCGCCACCTTATGGCACCGTGGTGCAGGTACTGGGAAGTTCGGCTGCGGCGTTGACGTTCCACGCCGAGGGGCCGAAACCAGAACCAGATGTTGTGCAACGGGACTGCCCCGCTGTATTTCCACGCCCTGCGTCTCCTCCAAACGCTGGGGCCGTGGAGTTGGCACAGCAGTAGTGAACTGCCGATCTGCACACGTCGACGCTTCCTCATTGAAGTGCCTTGGTGCAGGTGTAGGAGTCTGAACAGCGGCATCCTCACGCTGTGACTCCCCATCCAGTGCTCCCTCCCAAGAGCGCTGGGTAAGAGGGTCTCCCGCTGACACGGTTGCCGGCCGACGGCCAGCGGGCTCCGACACTTGGTCCTCCAAGTGCCGGTCTGGAGGAGCGAGAACAGCAGCCCTCCATTGCTGTCTCGTCGAGCGCAGCGTCCTCCGCCTTGAACGCTGACGTCTCGGGGGCTGTGCAACAGACGCAGTGAAGTTCGTTGTGCGAGCCGAATCAGGGATGCTCATCTTCGCGCCAACCCACGAGCTGGAGATGAGCGACTGTCCATGGAAGTCTGGGGGCCCGGTACAAAAACGAAACCCCGAGTCTGGAAGAGGGGGGCGAAATAGTGCACGTTGTAGCTCATCGCGCATCGCACCCACCTCAACCCACAGCTTTGCCACACCCGGGAACTCAAACAACCAGGGTTCCTCCCACAAAATGTCATCCAGCAGCTCGACTGCTACTAACCTGGCCTCCGGCCTAGGAGCTTCAGTGGCTGCTTTCAAAATGACCCCGTAGCGCATCAAAAAGTGTGGGGACAGATCTGGTCTAGCTGGATCCATGGCACTGAACTCGAACTGGTTACACACACAGACAAACTAAACAAGTTGTACAAGCACGAAAACAAGACTAGCACCCAGTGAACACAAACACACAGCCTCACAAACAAGACAAGCTATAGTGCTAACACAGAACTCCTACAGTAGCGCTCCACTACGCTAACCGGAGAAAAACAAAAAGAAAAGGGTCGGCTGGGTCCAAATGGTTGGTGCATTCTGTTATGGACGAGGGTCAAACCGGACTGAACAAGATTCTAAAACACGCTCATTGAGCGGGGAGACAAACTACCATGGTCTACAAACTGGACTGGAGGGAGGACCCAAACGCAACGACCCCGAGACAGGACTGACGACAAATGGTTTAATAATAACACATACAGAAATGACAATACAAACTAAGGACGCTGCGACTGCAGG
>NC_040884.2:32934334-32996834 GCF_900634795.4 Betta splendens | reverse complement strand
TTGGTGCACCTTTGACAGAGATACAGTACACAGTTCTATTATAATCACTTACAAACACCTGATCTGGACTGATGATCTGGACTTGTGAGGCTTGTAGGCGTGCTGGAGCCTAGGTGGGCTGGAGGCAGTAGTGATGTGTGGTTCGCTAACAGGCCGGCTCTAAAGCCAATGCTTTGTAGCGAAAGAGAAGAGCCGAATCTTCAGCCGCCATTGGTCAGCTCTGCGGAAATCCATACTCACAAACGCGAGCCTACTTTTATGGGCACAGCATTCGGCCAATCACGTACGAGGATTGACGTAAGGGCTTCTAGAACAGCAGGTTTAGTGGTCCAGGTACAGGTACACAGACGAGGAGTCAGATTAAGTTAAAAAAAGTAAAAAAATGACCGACAACCGAAAAAGGAGCAGCATCTGGATGCATTCCAATGATAGTGGAGAGTGCAGACTGTGTAAATTGAAAATATCTGTCAACCTCTACTAAAAATTATCTAAGGTGTTATAATGTTAAGACCTAAACGTTTGATTAAATGTTAAACAGTAGTGACTTTGTGTTTTGTTTAAAGTAGAACACTGCATTAAAATAAGGCTTTTATGAAAACACAGAATAAACAAATGCTTAAAAACACACAAACCATTTGTAATCACTAAATTCAACTAAAAGATAAGGTGCAGAGTGATAATAAATTAAGAGCCGACTGGGAGCCACAAGCCAAAAGAGCCGGACTTCCCATCACTAGCAGGCAGATACAGCTTTGCTGTGAGACTGTGCTATAACAGACTGTACCACCTTGCTCCCCCTCCAACACAGGTAGGAAATGACTCTGGCAAATAATAATGCAATAATAATGCAATCTGCACTCGCAGATGTGATAATTGGGGTCAGCACCATGGCTTTCTGCCACCGTACTGTAGGTGGAGTTCCTCGTCGACCCAAACACCTCTTTCTGTTTTTTGAAATTTTTTATTAGGTGCTTTTTTTGTTCTCTGTCTCACCTACACTTTTTAACACGGGATTGCTTCCCCAGGCTGCAGACCTCTGCAACCTTATCTGACCACAGCTATCGATCTGTTACTAAGGGGTCTGTATCAGAGTGCGTCGCCTCTGTGTTTATAGGGCTGATACAGAGTGAGCATCGGTATCACGGTGCGATCTCTGCTTTAGCACCATCCCTCTGTTTAAATCAGTAGAGCCAATACGACCACACAACTTTTGGCACAGTGTCTCATGTACTTAGAACCATCTGTGATATACTGCTTCAATTTGGTCATAGATACAGCTTGGTTAAAAAAAAAGAATCAAATGCCTCTATTTCTAGAAATCCTTGTACAAACTAAACTCAGGTTATTGTACAACCACAGCAAAGCAGTTAATGTGAAGCTCAAGTTCAACTGATGTCCACCTGCTGTGAAGCCTTAAAATCCAAAGGTGATCAATGCAGTGACATTAGTTTTTACATTTGCATCCATCAGTAGCAGATCGACAGCAGTTGCCTATGCAGCATTAACTGTCTACTGTACGTAGCAGTGTGTGTATGCGATGTTTTAGTGTGTGTCTAGATCTAGACCTGTATACAGCGTAAAGCCCTAGCTATCACAGTGGATGTCTGTTTTTTGGATTAAAAATACTCTAGTACTCTAGTACTAATTAGTACCACAAGCATTTCATAGTTAACAGTGTTGTTCTTAGATCCCTAAATCCCCCCTATATATCTCCCTATGTATATATACAGTATATACTGTATACAGTATATACTGCATACTATATACACACACACACACACACACACACACACACACACACACACACACACACACACACACACACACACACACACACATATATATATATATATACCACTCTATTCTCACCCTCCGCGGGTGGTCTCATCCACTTTCCAAGCTCGGGTCCTCTACCAGAGGCCAGGGAGCTTGAGGGTTCTGCGCAGTATCCTTGCTGTTCCTAGGACTGCACTTTTCTGGACTGAGATGTCGGATGTTTTTCCAGGGATCTGTTGTAGCCACTCCTCCAGTTTGGGGGTCCCTGCCCCCAGTGCTCCAATCACCACAGGCACCACTGTGGCCTTCACCTTCCAAGCCTTCTCCAGTTCTTCTCTGAGCCCTTGGTATTTCTCTAGTTTCTCATGTTCCTTTTTCCTGATGTTGCCATCGCTTGGTATTGCCACATCCACCACTACGGCTTTCCTCTGCTCTTTATCCACCACCACAATGTCTGGTTGGTTCGCCATTACCATTCTGTCAGTCTGGATCTGGAAGTCCCACAGGATCTTGGCTCGCTCGTTCTCTACCACCTTGGGAGGTGTTTCCCACTTTGACCTTGGGGTTTCCAGTCCATACTCCGCGCAGATGTTCCTGTATACTATGCCAGCCACTTGGTTATGGCGTTCCATGTATGCTTTGCCTGCCAGCATCTTACACCCTGCAGTTATGTGCTGGACCGTCTCAGGGGCCTCTTTGCACAGTCTACACCTTGGGTCTTGTCTGGTGTGGTAGATCTGGGCCTCTATGGCTCTGGTGCTCAGGGCCTGCTCCTGTGCAGCCAGGATGAGTGCCTCTGTGCTGTCCTTGAGCCCAGCCCTTTCAAGCCATTGGTAGGATTTGTTGAGATCAGCCACTTCAGTTATGTTCCGGTGGTACATCCCGTGTAAGGGCTTGTCCTCCCATGATGGTCCCTCTTCCAGCATCTCATCCTCTGTTCTCCACTGCCTGAGACATTCACTCAGCACGTCATCTGTCAGGGCCTTATCCTTGATTTACTTATGAATCTTGGATGTTTCATCCCGGATAGTGGCTCTCATGCTCACTAGTCCTCGGCCTCCTTCCTTGCGGCTAGCGTACAGTCTCAGGGTGCTGGATTTGGGGTGGAACCCTCCATGCATGGTGAGGAGCTTTCGTGTCTTAACATCTGTGGTCTGTATCTCTTCCTTTGGCCACCTTATTATTCCCGCAGGGTATCTGATCACTGGCAGGGCGTAGGTGTTAATTACCTGGGATTTGTTCTTGCCATTGAGCTGGCTTCTTAGGACTTGCCTTACTCGTTGGAGGTATTTGGCTGTTGTCGCATTCCTTGTTGCCTGTTCAAGGTTGCCGTTCGCCTGTGGTATTCCAAGGTACTTGTAATTGTCCTCAATGTCTGCTATTTGCAGACAATTGTCCTCAATGTCACCCTTCTGTGTGGATTACCTTGCCTCTCTTTGTAACCATCCTCCCATATTTCTCGAGCCCGAATGACATCCCGATGTCCGAGCTGTAGATCCTGGTGGTGTGGATCAGCGAGTCGATGTCTCGCTCATTCTTAGCGTACAGCTTGATGTCATCCATGTAGAGGAGGTGACTTATGGTGGCCCCGTTCCGGAGTCGGTATCCATAGCCAGTCTTGTTTATTATTTGGCTGAGGGGGTTCAGACCTATGCAGAACAGCAGTGGGGACAGTGCATCTCCTTGGTATATGCCACATTTGATGGATACTTGGGCAAGTGGCTTCCCATTGGCTTCAAGGGTGGTTCTCCACAACCTCATCGAGTTTGCAATGAAGGCCCTTAGAGTTCTGTTGATGTTGTACAGCTCCAAGCATTCAGTGATCCATGTGTGTGGCATTGAGTCATAGGCTTTCTTGTAATCGATCCAGGCTGTGCACAGGTTGGTGTGTCACACTCTGCAGTCTTGGGCGACTGTTCTGTCTACCAGGAGTTGGTGTTTGGCTCCTCTGGTGTCCTTACCAATGCCCTTCTGTGCTTCGCTCATGTATTGACCCATGTGCACACTTATCTTAGCTGCGATGATGCCTGACATGAGCTTCCATGTTGTGGAGAGACAGGTTATTGGCCGGTAGTTGGATGGGACTGTACCCTTTGAGGGATCCTTCATTATCAGGATCGTTCGCCCTTCGGTTAGCCATTCAGGGTGAGTCCCATCCCTTAGCAGCTGGTTCATTTGTGCTGCCAGGCGCTCATGGATTGCAGTGAGCTTCTTTAGCCAGTAGGCGTGGATCATGTCAGGGCCAGGTGCTGTCCAGTTTTTCATACCTGAGACTCTTTGTTGGATGTCTGCCACTGTGATAGTCACTGGATTCTGTTCAGGGAGGTTGCTGTGGTCTTCCCTCAGATCCACCAACCACTGTGCATCACTGTTGTGTGATGCCTCCCTTTCCCATATACCCTTCCAGTACTGTTCAGTTTCCAGCCTTGGTGGGTCTGCTCTGCTGTTATTTCCCTGCCATTGAGAGTACACTTTCACAGGTTGTGTTGCAAACAGCTGATTTATTCGTCTGGCTTCGTTATCGCTAGTGTATCTCTTAAAGGCGGCTGGCCAAGGCTTGTAGCCTTTGCTCGGCAGTTTCGAGTGCTTCAGGTATGGGCATCTGGCTGTACTTCTTGGGCATCGGGCTTTTCATTGCACCTCTCTGGGCCTCTGTCATTTGGCTCACTTCCCTCCGAGCTGCCTTGATTTTTGCCTCCAACCTTCGTTTCCATGGTGGGTATTGTTTCTCATGGCTCCCATGGTTGCTCTTATAGCCAAGCACCTCTAGGATCACTGATGCTGAAGCGTATATCAGCTCATTGGTTTCTGTGATCGTTGTGGTAGGGATCGCTCTCAATGCTGCATTCACATCTTCCATGAGACTTTCTGATGGTATTTCACTTAGCCGTTGTAGTGGGGTTCGGGGTTGCCTGTTCAGTCTCGCCATGATCTTATCTTTCAGGTCAGTCGCTGCCTCGCTTAGCGTATCTGTGCTCATTGGGGCTTCGTACCCAATTTGCGTTTGGGGAGATGGTGAAACCTCCCCTCTGACCTGGCGTCCTGGCTCCCCCTTGCCATAGCATTTGTGTTGTATCTCGTCAATCTCAAGTTGTGATAGCAGTTGCCGTTTGTGGATGTATATATATATATATATATATACATATATACATATATACATACATACATACATATATATATATATATATATATATATATATATATATATATATATATATATAATAAACTCTTCATCAAAGCTCGATACTATATATAGTATTAGTTTATTGGAAGTAGAACGTAAAGTAAAGAACGGAAACATTCCATCTGGGCACAGGTTGAACTGAGTGTGTCGTGCACTGAGCAGGGATGATTCTGCAGCCTCCATAATGACCAACACTCTCCTACTTGTCAGATCATCTCCTCTTCCTCCGCCCACCTCCAACTGTCTTTCTAGCTTGCATTTGTCAGGCTCTCTTGGCTCATGTGTTTTTAAATGCAATTTTGCCTTTTCAAATTTAACAGTGAAGTATTGTTTTCATTAGCGAGTGACAATAAATGGGATATTTAAACAGCCGACTGGCTTTTCAATTTCACATATGGAGCATCACGGCTACTGTAGGTTCATAACGGCTCAGCCACAGACGGAGAGAGAGAGCAAAGGGGCCAAGGAATGAAGGGTGCAATCAAGGGCAATGAATGGAAGCACTAGTTGCTAATGCAATTAAATTTTAGTCAGAGATGAAATTGAAACATTTGCATTTCAGAGAGAAATGCATGGCTTCGCAAAAATATTAGTAGCGCAGGGAAATTAGCCGCCCACGGAAGAACAGCAGGAGTGGATCATTCTTTGTTCTGGTGCTTTGTTGTGGATCTGAGGCCACAGGTGGAACACACTTTCTTTTAGTATAGAAATGTGGTTTGTTTATTAGTTAAAAGAGA
Source organism: Betta splendens (assembly GCF_900634795.4). Lineage (NCBI taxonomy): Eukaryota > Metazoa > Chordata > Actinopteri > Anabantiformes > Osphronemidae > Betta > Betta splendens. The sequence continues at coordinate 32,991,137 of NC_040884.2, read as the reverse complement.
GGAAAGCTGCTGTAGAACATAGTGTATGTGTCTTTATAAACAAGCCTTACGTTTTACTCATGATGTAAAATGAATGACGCTAAACGCGTAACGTACCGTTAATGTACGGACCTTTTTCCAGCCAGCCGAGCTCATCCCGTTTTTCTGACGGTTATAGAAGGAGATGAAAGAAGGCTTTTCTAGTTCTTGGTCATTATAAACACGCGTTGGCTGAACATTAAGCTCACTGAGCTGTGCTCCTGGTCAGAATAATATTGGTGTAGAGCTTATAGCCATATTTAGCAAAGCTGCACTAGATGCACTGTCCTTGCCAAGGCAAATGAAACAATCCACAAGTATTGTGTGGATTGCAGGAAATTAAACTTGATCTATTTTTACATCCCAGAGAAGCCGGGGGCAGCGTTAGTCGCAGTGTTCTGGTGCTGGTGAAAAGCGTGTTTGCTTATTCTTACTACAGCCAAGGCAGATCAGTGCTGGACAAATTCATGAAGATCTCCTGTGCTGTTTTCACTCAGAGGGACAAGTCAGTGACTAATGTACATGTTACTGAACTAAACAGGATCTGTTTGCCGTGCCACATTTCAGTTCAGACCTTGAACCACGGAATCTACAAACAAGTCAAACATCACTCTTTGTCCTGTAATAAATAAATTCATCCTATGATAAAGATAATACTTCATAAATCTACGATACTAAATACACAGTTAATTATTTAAATGAAATAAAAGGTTGCAATGCAAATACACACACTGAGCTGAAGACACGTACGCCGTGACCTGCACACGGCGTCAAGGAGGCAGTTCTGAAATTAGTCAAATCTCAAAATTCTACTTGTCTGGAGCCTGAGCAAACTTTCAGTGGCTGTTTCTGTTTGTGTGTTCTCAGGTGTTTCACTCTGTCTTTGATGCACGAGGCAGTTTGTTTGATAGAGACATGACAGCTTCACACAGCTGTGTGTGTGTGTGTGTGTGTGTGTGTGTGTGTGTGTGTGTGTGTGTGTGTGTGTGTGTGTGTGTGTGTGTGTGTGAGTGCGTCTATTGACAGCTCCAGATTGCTGTGAAATGCACAGAGAGAACAGTCTATTCCCTTTTCAGTCTGAAGCACAGGCAACATCCATCACCACTGACAGAAAGATAGAGCCGTGGAGGTGGGGGTGGGGGTGGGAGGAGCAGTGGAAGTGACAGGTGAATGAGTGATCTTAATTCTGGAGGGATTTTCTTTCTTTCTTTTTTGCACGTTGGGTTACATTAGAAAAAAAAATGGTGGTGAGGGCCGGTGTTGATAACACGAGGCTGGCTTCTTCTCCTCATGACCCTGAAACACACACGTATGGACAATCAGCTAATGCAGACACTGGGGAGGACAGGGTCTAAACAGTTAAAGCAACCATCTTCTTGCTTTTTCTTCTGCTGTAATTCATTTCTTCTCTCACATTGACCTCTAGCCTCCTTAGCTTCCAGGAGCTTTGATGCAGCCTAATTTATTCCACTCCCCACTTTTCTTCCTGCCTCTCATTTTTTCATCATCCCATTCTACCCTTTCCCTCCTGCTTCCATTCCATCTCTCTTTCTGTCTGATTAGGCCTTGACTTATAACTCCTTCAAGTAGATCTATATCGTTGTCTATCCTATTTACAGGGGCATCCATTGGATTATACTCGCCCCTTTGCTTATATCTTGTTAGGGTTGTAAGATTGATGTCTCACATGCATGCAAGTGCAACCCTTATGCACACGCATAAAAATGAAGTATATTCACACTTGCCTATGCAAAAGCATACATAGAAATGCATAAAGACATTAAAATATACGCCACGCAGAGAGATGAACTTACACACAGCCTCTTGTGGCTAACGGCTATATGTTGGAAATATATATTAATATTTAAATGGTTGTGTTTGAAGGACTTTGAAGCACGTCTTCTGCTGATGCTACAAAAAAATCATCAAAGTCTAAGGGTTAGGTGTGGTGGTCTTCCAGGACACCAGGTCTTGGAAAACCCCAGCACCGGGTTTTCTTCGGTTCATCAGGCACCCCGCTGGCATAATGAGCGTGCCAAAAGAAGAGATGGAAGCTCCCTACATCATGACTAGGAAGCTCCTCACCATGCATGGAGGGTTTCACCCCGAAGCCAGCATCTGACTGTACGCTAGCCGCAAGGAAGGAGGCCTAGGGCTAGTGAGTCAAAGCCACTATCCAGGAGGAAACAACTAAGCTCCGTGAATACATCAGGAAGATGGGCCCAATAGATGACTTGCTCAGTGAACACCTCAGGCAGCAGAAACCAAAGGAGGAACCCTCATGGAAGGACAAACCCTGCACGGTATGTTCCACCGCCAGATAGAAGAAGTGGCTGACATGGACAAGTCCTACCAGTTGCTGGACAAAGCTGGACTGAAACGGAGGCACTAATCCTAGCAGCACAGGAGCAGGTTCTGAGTACCACTGTAGATCAATAGAGGCTGGGATCTACCACACCAGGCAGGACCCCAGGTGGACTGTAGGCTGTGCAAAGAATCCAAGCACATAACAGCAGGATGCAAGATGCTAAAATGGAACAACATAACCAAGTGGCCGGCATAGTGTACAGGAACATCTGTGCTGAGTGCAGGCAGGAATCAGGAAGGAGCACGAGAGGATAGAGACATATCAAGGGCTGAAAGAAGAGATAGAGAAGGTGTGGAGGGTGGGGCACAAGTGGTACCTGTGGTGATAGCAATACTGGAGGCTGTAACTCTCAAACTGGGAGAGCGGCTCCAGCAGATCCCAGTAACAACATCTGAGACCTCTGTCTAGAAGAGTGCAGTCCTAGGAACAGCTACTGTAAGATACCGCGCAGGACCCTCGAGCTCCCAGGCCTCTGGTGGAGGACCTGTGCTTGTAGGAAAAAGACTGCTCCAAGGAAAAAGGGGCGAGTGATGATATAAAGTGTTTTATTAGTATCAATGCAAATGTTAAATGTCTTTCAAAGGTGGTGCCATGAGCCAAGACTTGCTCTTTATAGACAGTATTAACATCATAAATGCTACATTACATATAATATATACAGTATCATATTTTGTCCTTGTACTCTTATTTCCATACTCCATATTTCTGGGTCTATACATGGCTACATATAATGTATATTGAGTAGATACTTTGAGGCGACTTCACACACTTTGCCAAAGTCTCACCAACTGCCGTGTGTCAATCTGTCATAAAAGCATCAATCTGTGTCAATGCTCCATTACAGTTGAGGAATCATGATGTGTTCACTGCAGGCATAAAGACACCTGGTGAGTGGGAGTGGTGGTGAAAACGATAACAAACACTGAGGTTGGAATGGGGTTTCCAGACGTCAATGTGATGGCTTTGTCTCAAATGACTGGATGAATGAGTGTGTTTAATGGGTTTGGTGTTGGTAACGAGAGATGAGTGAGACACTGCTCCACTTCCTCTATGAGCATGCGGTTTCAGCCCAGAAACAGTGACTCCTGGGAGCCTGTGCTCAGAGCCAGTATATGGTGTGTGCAGTAACGCAGGCGCTGCTGCGGCCGCACTGCATTCATGCCCCATCCGTCCCAGAATACTAGAGTAGATGCTGCTCCCTTTCTAGTGGAGCTCACTCTGTGACTGTCACTGCACTTAGTGTGCTGCTGCTTGGTGTGTCCACTTCACTGCTGAAGCAGTCTATAGCTGGAGGAGAAGTAAAGAAGAGGAAAAGGAGGAGTGAGATTCCACTTTAATTCTGTGCTCTTGAATTGAAGAGATTGCTCGGGCAATAATTGCAGAGCCTTTGCTCGGGGTAAATCAATCTAAATGGAACAGGCCTGGATGATGGTCGTCTACTTGACCGACTCTGTTCTTCCCTACTTGTGATTTCCTCAGTCGCTTCCCTCACATTTAAGTGGCTTGGAGAAGGAGACATGTGCGCAAACACACACACACACACACACACACACACACACACACACACACACACACACACACACACACACACACACACACACATGCGCACAGGCAAAATGTTCTGCTATAAGTACTCAAATAAATTACTTCCACTCTAAACTGCATAAATCAGTTCCACTACAGAAGTAAATGGCAGGTTTTCACATCTGTTATAGGAGATAAAACACCAACCTCCACTACTAAAAACATATGAAATAACTAAATTGATATTTACAAAATTACAGTAATATGATGTACGGTAGTAGGCAGCATCTTTGTATTAAAATGACCTCAGCGTAGGGACTAGTCTATTTACCTTAGTAATAACTAATAGGATAAACCTTCCATAACCTATAGACAGCGTGTATGTATGTATATATTTATATGCACTGTATATGTGTCTGAACAGTCCATGTGCAACCAGGTTTGGTCCTGTATTCATAAGGCGCCCTGTTACTCGCTGTAGTTATTGAGCCATTATAGTTTTGTTTGTGAAGTTTTGCAGTGCTGTTCTGAAAGTCTTCTTCACCTCCCAAGCTTCTTTTGACCATGGCAAATTTGTTGTGACCACGTGGAACCTGGAAGCCTGAAAACCTTCAGCCCTTAAATGTGTGTGTGACCTTCAGACTGAGCATTTGTATGAAATGAAAACCTTCATGTAAATTTAACTTTGACTAACTACAGTAACTGTGACTGCATCACAGGGCAACCTGTCATTGTCAGTTAACACCTCAAACATCCAGTTTGCTCCTCCAATATGCCGGCTTTAGAGTCAAAAGCGAAGAGCGAGAGAAAAGCTTAGAAGTGGATCAGCAAACGGACCCGTTAACGTTTTTATACACTGCTGATAGTAGACCTTTCTTCTTTAACACTGGATTCTCACAATAATGAATAAAACAGATTAAGGAGTGTTTCTTGTTAGAAGTCCCACTGCAAATGAATTGAATTCTGCTGGTAGAAAATATTTGAGCGTTCTTTTGAAGCGGCCACATTACTTTTTGTCATGATTCGGTAAAAGGCACCTTAAAGGTGCTTTCACACCTACAGGATTTGGTTCGTTCGAATCGAACTCGCTCCTTTTCCCTCTTGGTTCGCTTTGTCTGCTGTCAACACGCTAATCGGACTCGAGACCCTCAAAACGAGGTGGTCTCGATCCGCATCAACACTGTGGAGCGGTCCGAACCAGAACGGGACCAAAACGACGCATCTGACCAATCGGCGGAGAGAACGTTCTCACGTGGTTGAAGTGAAGCGTTTCCAAGTTCGCACACATCCACTGATTCAGACCACGGTGTGAGAGCAGCTGTAGACGGCATATTTGATGAGCTTAGTGTATGATTTGAATATGGATGGTTTAGTGAGTGTGTGTGTGGACGCTGTCTGCATGCTGTGACCCCTGCGTTTGCTGTGTCCACATTGTTCCTCATACTGTGCACCTCCCCTGTCTGCCTGTCTACATGTCTCTGGTGCCCCAGGTTTACGTCACACCATAACAGGATTCATCTAAGTCAAGGGTTAGATAAAGAGCAGTGGGAGGGATCCAAATAAAAGGGGAGAGAATCCTCCTTTTCATCCCAGCCTCTCACTGTTTCTATAAGCGCTTGTAGACGGTGATGGAGCGTTGCCTCTGTGCCGCAGGTCTCTGCTGCAGCTAACCACTGTTCTAATCCACTTTCCTCCTTCACAGGCTCTGTGACAGGCTACTCTGGGGCTTCTTCTTGCGCTCAAACAGGCTGTTTGAGCTGTTTCATGTTTGTCCGATAGTGAGCGTGCAAGTGCGTCGAACCCACAAAATGGATATCAATGAAAGATAAGGTTCACAAGCGCATGCTTGCACAAACACACCTGCACACACCCAGAGGTCACTGTGGGAGAACAGTGCATTACTGTGATTGAAGCCGATAACACACTAACAGGCTCCGTGCTGTGCCCCATCTAACCCAATCACAGCTGTGCTGATGGCGAACCCAACCATCTGTGCTTCTTTGATTGGATGAAGGAATGATTGATGTCCACTTGATTCTATTATATAGTTAGTTATGGCAGCTGCTATAGTCTTTAAGGCAGGACCAAATGGCCATTTTTCACCTGCAGGCACTGGCTTTTAGAGTTCATCAAGAATTAAAGCTCATATCAGGAGTCCATCACTAGATGTTTGTCATCTAGCAAAACCAAAAAATAAGTGAAGTTTTCTGAGATTAATTCTAAAATTCTGTAATTAATTCAAAAATCAAAAGCATATACTGTGTATCTCTCTCTCTATACTGTATATTTACATGGCATACAGTATATATATCTATATATCTATCTATATATCTATATATATATCTATATATATCTATATCTATATCTATATCTATATCTCTATCTATCTATCTATCTATCTATCTATCTATCTATCTATCTATCTATCTATCTATCTATCTATCTATCTATCTATCTATCTATCTATCTCTCTATCTATCTATCTATCTATCTATCTCTCTATCTCTCCTCTCTCTCTCCTCTCTCTCTCCTCTCTCTATATATATATATATAATATATATATATATATATATATATATATATATATATATATATATATATATATATATATATATATATATATATATATATACAGACAGCGTGGATTATATATATTCCAGTTCAGGCGGCACGGTGGTGCGGTGGGTAGCACCGTAGCCTCACAGCAAGAAGGTTCTGGGTTTGATTCCCTTTCTGTGTGGCGTATGCACGTTCTCCCCGTGTTTGCGTGGGTTCTCTCCAGGTTCTCTGGAGATTTGTCTACTGCATTTAATCCATCCCCTGGGGAGCAGTGAGCTAGTGCAAAGTGTTTTTATTAATGTTTTAATATATTTTTACATTTGCATTTCATGTGTCTTTTACATCTTCATTTTTCACTTTCATATGCTTTTGCAGAAACAAATCTTTTTAAAAATTTAATTTATTTTTTTCAGTTTCAGTTTTTGTTGTTTTGGCAGAAGACTAACATGGAGAACCTATCGGTTTTATGGTTGTCTTCGCTTTGTAGGAACTGGGAATATCATGACTGGTAAATTTTAAACCTACTGAAGTGTTTGCTTTGAACAAAATGAGCATCAAAGCTAATATTTATTTAAATTTTAAACTTTTTACGCATATTTAAAACACCCAGCACTTAGACTTAAAGACTAATTGTCCTAATTAATTTAAATTGGATAGAGTTTGGCAATAAGAATATACGTAGAATAGGCCCATGTTTGTGGAGACATGTAAAACAAATACAAAATGTAGGAAATCACCTAAAACTAAAACTTGTATCAGTTTAGTAGTTTCCCCACTGTGGGACTATTAAAGGTTTTTCTTACCTTTTTTCTTTTCCTATTTTAGTGTATAGTTTACAAATTGCTAATTACTATCGTCCTTCTTTTATTTCAGATGAAACTCAAATCGTAGAAAAGTGCCCAAAAACAGAGCGAGGCTGTACAGTATATTCATCTGATCGAGGATACGTCAGGCAGGTTACAAAGATGACACAGTATTCAATGGCAGCTTTTAGTAGCTGACAGGTTGTGGTGTAGTTGATAACATACGGCAAACAGCTACAATAAAACTCAGGCCTGACACGTACTTCCTCATTCCTCTGCTGCTGCTTTCTATATGAAGAGCGAGGAAAGATAGAAGGAGGGAAGCTGTGCTTTGAAAGTCAAAATGGGAATGATGTGGAAATGCTGCATGGTGGGGTTAAAATGCACAGCATGCTGGTGTTTACTGAGTCCATCGCTCCATCCATTCAACACTTTTCTCTCTGTTTACCTCCACTGACAACAGCCTCAGCTCCTACACTACTTCCCGGCCTATTTCAAATGAGCCATGCTGCCATTAGTGCTTGTGTGTCCATCTCATTGAGCATGTGTGTGCGTGGATTATTTTTCCTTAGCATATGATTGTCCCAGTGAGTGTCTGTGTGATACATGCTGCAGAGAATAGGAGAAACATCGCTCCAGTAACTTGCTGCATAATTCCCATTGCCATGGGAGCCTCGCCTGGTTGCTTCATCTCTACGGAGAGATGTCTCCCAGTGTTTGAAGAGGCTAAAATAGAACAAAGCATGTCAGGAAAAAAACAGTGCAGCCAGGGAATAACTGCTAGTCTGACTGCCTCACTGACCTGATTAATGCTTCTGCAACCCATGAGGAAACAACAAACCAATATAATATATATATAAACGGAATAATAGGAGCCGCATTAGTCTTGTTTGCATTTTATTTCACGTACAGCATATATATTATATATAGATTAATATATTTTCATCATGTTTAGTTTTATCTTAACAAGTCATTTAATAAAAGCTTTAGCCGAAGTAAGTTAGAAGAGAATACTTAACTAAGAAATAAGCTGATGCGTAGCAGTGAGGCCGTCTGAGGCTCAGAATGATGCTCTTCAGGTTCCGACCTCCTCATTAGGTGCAGTACAGTATGTCAGCCTGGGCCACGTGCAGCAGCGCCTTCCTCACACTGAGCAGCATTGAGCTTTAGTTTGCTCCGGAATGTAAAATGTCCTGTAAAAGCCAGAAATGAAGTGAATACGTTGTGCAGTTAGTTCATATTAAATCCCCTGCAGGAAACAAGGAAATAATGCCGTTGAGCCACCGCAAGACTTTTAATTTGCAAGAAGTGCTGAGCTTTATTGATGTTAAATGATTAAACCTATGATTTCCACTTGCCTGAATAGATATCATTAGGGAGAAAAGCTTTAATTACACCCAGATATTACTAATTCTAAAGAAGTACATAAATAACAGGTACATACTGCCTGATTACCTGGAATGAAGTGGAGCTGGCTGTCGATGTACAATGTGCACATAGTGAGTCTGCTGTAAGTGAACACCACATCTCTGCTCTGCAACATATTGTCAGTAGGAAAGAACAGATGCTGTTTACTTGTGCTCTTTAGGTAAGATTCATGCTGTGGAAAGAAAAAAATTCCACCTTTCACAACGGCGGTACTTTTATCTTAGCTTTGTAAAACAATATTCTGGGATCTCCTGTATTCACAGTAGAGCACAACAATGTGCAGTCAGGCTGTGTCTGACGGGGTTCCTGCTGTGTCAAAGACGTCTCAGTACGTTTTAGCGGTGCCACATGCACCAACATGAGGAGGTACAGTATAGTGGTTGAGAAACTGTCCTGCTGGCACGCACACACACGCACACACACACACGCACACACACACACACACACACACACACACACACACACACACACACACACACCCCACAACACACACACACAACACACACACATGACACACACCAACACGCACACCGCAAACACACACGCACACACACTCACACAACGCACACACACGCACACGACGCAACACTCACACGCACGCACACACACACACGCCACGCACACACACACACACACACAAACACACACATGCAGCAACCACACCAAACACACACACATCACACACACACGCACAACCGCCACGCCACACGCCACAGACACACTCACACACACGCCACGCACACAAAAACCACACACCACACACACACGCACGCCACACACACAACATGCAGCACACGCACACAAACGCACACACACACACAGACGCACGACACACACACACAGACACACACCCCACACAGACACCACCACACACACACACACAACACACACCCACACAAACACACACAAACACACACGCACACACACCGCACAACACAACACCACACACACACACCTCACAGACAACACACCACACACACACACACAACACCACACACACACACACACACACAACATGCACGCACACGCACACACACACACACGCACGCACACACACACACACACGCACGCACACACACACATGCACGCACGCACACGCACGCACGCATACACACACACGGACGCACAGACACACGGACGCACACACACACACGCACACACACACACACACACACACGCACACACACACACAGACACACGCACACACACACACACAGACACACACACGCACACATCTGCATAACGTGCTTGTTTTTCTTCCTCGCTCATTCTTCAGTCTACTCTCGATTCAGTCTCTAATCTCCAACTTCTGCATTGCTGCTCCCGCCCACATACAGCTGGAGCGTGAGATGATAGTTCCTCAGTCCATGCAAATCTGAGCAAATGTGCTGTTGTGCACGCAGTTCGTGCAGACACTACATCCATTTTTTGTGGTGGGGTGGAGGTGTCCATCACAGAGTAAGCAGCTGCTCTTTGCTTGCCTGGAACTGTGAAGCGTGTGTCGGGGGATTGGAGCATAGATTATCATGATCAACAAGATCAGCGGAAAATCAGCAGATGATTTAGTAGATTAGCTTTCATTGTGATTGATACCGGCGATAACAATCAGAAGGCTAAAGCTAGAAGGAAAGGCTGAGGGTTTCATTTTCTACACGACACATTGTACAGTAAGTGGCTGATATCTGCTAGTGTACTTGTTCTGCTTATGGTTGGTTGCTATGGACATATGAAACAACAGCATCGTTCACCCTTTGTGTATCTGCCAGATTCTGAGCTCTCTAAATGATGACTCACTTACGTTTTTGTTTTCTTCATGTTGAGTTTTGCTGATGTTCCAAGGGCAGCTGTGTTATGTGTGTTCCGCAGTGCAAGGAGATAGATTAGAGCTGTTGAAACCAGCTCAGTGATGACTTTGACCGTCTCCTTCAGTCAAGTGAGTCTTGCCTTGCAGCTTGTAGTGGTCCACTGAGTGTCTAATGATGGAGTATATCAAAATATATTTCCTGAAAAGGTCTAAATAGTTCAGTCTGGTACTCACGGTCATGGAAGAAGTCACCCTGGTTTTGACTTCGCTCTTAGGTTGAAAACACTGGAGACTTCGTCATGATGAAATGCTGTTTGCACCCTGGGGTGATCATTATCCGGCCATTGGGGTCATTCATCACATCTAATGGCTGCTGTAGCATGTAGAACACTATCATTAAAACCTAGTAGTGGACACTAAAGGTTACCAGCGTGCGTGAGCTTGTTCCAAACTGATAAAGACAAAAACAGATCTAAAATCATTCACCTAATGAATTGAATGAAGCACCAGCCTTGGAGGGTTCCGTCACCTGGCAGCTGATGGGTGAGGGGGATGCTGTGATGCAGTAGTGATAGTTACAGTGGAGTGTGATTTTTACCCAGAGCACAGGATCTCAGCTCGTAGATGCAAAGAATGAATAGTTCACATTTCTATTTGTATTGTTTAGGACGTAGTAAAGACATAGTATTGCGGAATTACAGGGCAGATTCTGATTGCAACAAATGGATAAATCTTTCAATCTGCTTAACAAAAGAGACATTTTCCATCACTGCATGCGTCTATTCCTCTAGTGTGGAGCTTTAGCTTTATTCCAATATCTCCATGTAAACCTGCAGCTGTAACCGTTTCTAAAATAATAACAGAATAAGTACTTTTTGATGTCGCTGGCATTAAACCTTTATCCCAGTAAGCACAAGGAAGGATTCAAAGGATTCAAAGGAACTGGTGACCAGACCAGTGACTCAGATCATCCAAAACCTTAACCCAGAATGTCCTCACTACTGTGCGTTCCCATTTGCAGTGTAAGAAAGTTCCATCACAGATTGTGCTGATCCTAAAAAGTCTTACAGGGGTGCGATATTATCTGTGTAGTATTTTGTCTTTGCCTCCGGTTTTCCACCCTCCTCTGTGTATGTCCCTTCCCAAATCCCTGTGTCGCAGCAGCTTCAGGTAGTTTGACAGCTTATGAAACTGAAGGCTGTGTGGGGCCTTCAGCAACTTCAGATATTATCAGATTAACAGATATTAAGTAATGGCATAACTCCTCACAAGCCCTCAGAATGCGTGAAGCTGAACTGGTTTTCCAAGTTTAGGATATCAGGACAAACACTGAACACTGCTTCAGAGCGGAGGTAAAAAGGGAAAACTTACATCCACGTTGATTATCGAATTTGAGTGGGACAATAATATGAAAAAAGCTTTATTTGATTCCAAGTTTAGAATGTCATGCCCAACATCTGTATCCCTGTCTCCAGCTGCGGGGGACCAGAGGCAGCTATCCACATTTAAATCTGAGCCTCCATCATCTATCCTGCCCAGACTCTGCTGTAACAAGCTACAAGAAAAAATGGAATCATCCAATAGATGTAATATGGATTCAGGAAAAGAAGACAGAGACTACTATTATGGCCCTCGTCCTTTGCAAGTAACACTATTTATAGAGCTTCCAATTCGAATCTAACCATTTAGGAGAGGTTGAAGGTGTGGGTCTGTGTAAATGTATTGTGTAACGCTACAGTTTGGGTTGTGCAGGTTTGAAATGCATGGGGACGAGAGGGAAAACGAGGCGGGGCTGTGGTGAAGGACACTCTGAGAACCTGAGGAAATGAGTGGGAGGGGTGTGAGGGCTGGGCTGGCGAGTGAATGGTTGCCAGGGTTACAATCAGGGTGGCGACCTCTTATGTCAATCCGTCCATTTGCAGCATATTGCAGAGTAAGAGGATTGGATTTTTATGGAGATGGATTTCATCTCTTGGAAAGCTCTCTCCTTCTCTGTCTCTACCTATTTTAATCTCCCTCCACCTGCTGCACCTCTCACCCGATTTTAAATTTATTCCCATTTTTTGTGTCTGGCTGTTTTTTGTCTCTTTCATTTTTTCCAGCTCTTTTTTGCTTTTTTCTTCTACCCTTCTTTAAACCTCACTATAAGTGTGTTTATTCAGCCACATCAGGATCAACATGATCCCTCGTGATATTTTCCAAATGCCAATTTGTCTCCACTAACTCACACAAAAGATTACACTGTGTGTGTATTTTTTCCTTTCTACAGCTTTTGTGGATTCCAGTCAGAGGTGACAAAGAAGCTGTAATGGAGAGAGCTTAGCTCGCAGTTTTTTGAAATGTCACACCATTTTTTTCCTTTGGCTGCACACAGATCACAGAGCAAAGCAGCTGAGGGCAGCAGACTCCATTTACACGGGCTGGAGAACGTATTTAGATGCAGGTTGTTGTAACGTTGATACCATGGACGGTAAAATGCAGCAGGCTCAAATCCAGTCAGTGGGTAAACTGCTTATGCAGCAGTGTATTTAAAGAGCAGGGAGCAGAACATCTGGCGCTGGTCTACAAATCACCTAAAACTTAAAGCAAGAAAACACTGCTGGCAACAGCTGGACATCTGCAAAGTTGTTTGATTTGCATCATACGGTGGAAAACTTCTCACGCCGATCAGTGTTAGCTTTTCAAACTTTTCACTTGGTTTACAATGGAAATGTTTGCTCAGACACTTTGCTGCCTCCCACTCACTCTGCGTCATGAGCCTCACACGGACGCCCCACCGAGGAGAATCAGTGCCGGGGTCACAGTAAGTGAGTGGATAAAAGGCGCCGCATGGCCATGATGCCCACACCCTAATGCGCGACTCTCCAGCTGTTTGGCTCAGTTCACTCAGTGACCCCCACAGCATTATGCTGCTTCCTGAAGCTATGCCCACCCACATGCTGAATTATGAATACAGTTCATGCAATTTCTCCTGTAACACAAAAAGGCAACACACACAACAGTGAGTGATTATAGATTCCAAACTGAAGCTTGGTGGATGTCAAACAAAAAGACGAACCCGACGGGAACAGAAGCTCCATGTCAGTCAGTCCTTAAAGCTCATGCTGCACATGCAGAGGGTGAAAATGGGCATAGAGGCTCCGATGTGTGTGTAAGGTTATTATGGTAGGATACAAACACACACACACACACGCACGCACGCACGCACGCACACACACACACACACACACATTGTCTAGCCTCTAACCCTAAGGCAGACTAACCCTTGCTCTAACACCCTCAGCCCTAAAGTCCATCAGCCCATTCATTTTTGAGCCTCACTCTGTTCCCTGGTCACACACTCCTGTGTCCATGTCTGCACACATTTGTATGTGGATGTCTCATTTGGGCATTTGCGTGTGTCTGTGTGTGTGTAGTCTCAGATAAAGACTTGGACTGTGCCACATAGAGAAGAGTGTGTGTGTGGTACATTATGTGTCTGCCAGTAACAGCAGCCCTGTACATGCACGGCCAGCAGAGCAGACTCATCTACTGGCTCTAAAGCACATTGGGACTTTAACTTTAATCACGCTGGAATATTAGAACCCCAAGAATATTATAAAGCTCTGAAAGCACATTAAAACAGAATGATTCGAGCTAAACACAATTAGTGGCTCCCACTGTCATCACACATAAGCATTGCAGTCATAATTTGACACCATGTGATTAAAAACAAATAAAATCTAAAAGAAAAAGACTAAAAATTTTAGTGAATTCGAAACAAGAAATGACACCTGGTGATCATGCGCTTCCTGTGCTTCACCTTAAACGGCTGCAGTGTAATGAGCGTGACATTTCTCAAGCTGATGCCAGTGTTATGTAACACACAGATGGGGTCAGACGACCTCCACGCTCTGCACCTTGCTCTCCGTTCAGCCTCGCCTCCCTCCCCTCTCTGGGCTGGATTACCCTGAGTGACACCTCGGCCTTCGCCCAGAGTGACACATGACAAAACACGGGGGTTCATCATCCGTGGCCAAGTACAGGCCTGTCACGGCTCCACGCAGTGTAGCTGCTCTAATAGGCCACTCTCCCAGGGTAAAGTTTGATTTAAGTGACATTCACTGAGTAGTTGACAGACTCACAGTCTCGCCGTACTTCACGCTCACCGTTTGCTACTGGTGTTGGTCCAGATGCACAAAACCAACAAACTCATGCCTTATGAGTGGCTTTATGGAACAGCGAGGTTTGGGTCGCCAACGTTTGCTTCAGTGGGACCTTCAAACGCTGCTTTACCTTTGACCTTAACTGATATGCAGCAATGGTGCAACAGTCGTCTCACCTGGTTTCCTGCTATTATTTTGCAGGGATCGCATACTGTATAAGATGCTGTGCAGCACCTACACTGTAACACTTCATTCTTATGCCTGTAAACATTAGGAATACTTCATTAAGTGTGCTGTGTGTAAGGGACAAGCTACTGTATAACACAGTGGAAGGCCGCAAGCGCTAGCTGAAGTTGCACATTGGAAACATTTTACATATTAATAAAAATCTCAAGGTGGAAAATGTTGCGTTCATAGACCTAGAAAGCTGAACTGTAGCTGGAAAAAAACTCCTGTCTTTTCTGTGCAAAATCAGGTTTAGATGCCAGTTAGTGAAGGCAGAAACACGGCCATGAAAGCACTTTGACTGTACAGTGCATGGTGGAAAATCACCTGTAAATGTGAAATCCATTAAACAATTACTACACGTTGCTGTGATGCGGTTTTATATGGCATGTTTAGATAAAGAGGAATCCATTTTACACAGCACATTGTCTTAACGTAATCTCGGCACTTGTGGATGCGGAAGCCCTTATTCTTCTCCCATGACACTATCAGCCGCAGCCACTACGGCAAATCCCGCTGTTGTTGGAGGAAGACAAGGAATTACTTCCTGTGTCAGATTAGGGTTATCGTCACTGAGTTATTATTATTGTGACTGATTTAGATGCTCGGTCTCTCTTTCTTGGGCTCTCTATCTGTTCTCTCTCTCTCTCACACACACTCACACACACAGTGGTAGACTGTATTTACTGGGTTATCAGCCTCTTATAGTGTTGGATAATCTGCACTCTGGGCCAGTTAGCTGGCAGGCGGATTCTTCATGGGAAATTTGGCCTGCAAAAAAACTACAACAAACAAATCCAGAGTTACATTGTGTCGAATGGGCCACATACAGTATTGTTTCATGCACAAAAAGGCAGTGGGAGAGATGAAGAGGGAGGAGGAGAGGAATTAGTCTTTAAAGACTTCTTATTTGGCAGTGGAGCAAAGACAGATGGAGAGAGGCAGAGAGCAGCACCGTGCAGTGATTGCATCAAGGAAGTCAGTGTCAGTGTGTGCGTCCAGTGCTTGGATGTGTTGTGTATGAAATGTGCCTATATAGACAACACTGCTCACATATCATTGTTAGGAGGCCATTACCACAGTGTGATGCTGCTGCAGCCACTGGTCTGGAGTAAGTTGGTCAAAATCCTTTTCGTAAATACACATTTTTATTCTTACTGTATGTTGTAATCTCCAAAACACTGGTGGCGTCATGGACAGAAGTCTGATCACCATGCAGTCGACTGCACTCTCACTCTCGTCACGTCAACCAGTACAAACCGGCTTCTGCTAAATCCACTCTTACTTCTACTACTCTAAGCTGAGTTGGAGCATCGAGTTGACAGTACAAAAGTACAACAACGTTGCTTTAAGCCACACTTCTGAGTTGAGTTTCTGCTGATAGCAGGGTCCTGAGGCGTGTGTGGTGGACGCACGTCCTAGTAAAAGAAATCAAACCTTCTCACCTAATCTGGATGAAGCACACGAACGCCACAAACCTCCTGTCACAGTGTGCACTGTAGATACCTCAACATTGTTCCATCCATGTTAGGTCACTATATGGCTACAATGTACCCATTATTATCTGCTTTAAGTCATTTATTTGCACAAGATACACACTGATTGTCTTGTTTAGGTTAATTCAAGGGCAGGAGATAAACATCGGGGCCTTCGGTGAGATTAATTTACTGCAGGTACACATGATATACATCATCTCCTTGTTTTGCCTAATTGTAGTGCAGAGATACAGTAGGTGCGACATTAGCGGGTGTTATTAACCTTTTTACTTGTTTTGAAGGAAAATTAGTCACATTGTTCTTTCTAATTCAAATAAACACTGACTGGATGCAGTTCCTCTAAGTGCACACTGCTCATTAGCACATTGTGGTTCATTTGAGCACACAGTGGATGAGATTAAATGGCTTTTGTACATTAGCTGGTAATAGGCATTAGCATACTTGTTTGTGTGAGTCATCTGCAGTAATGAATGATCGCTGCCTCCGTCCATGCCTCAGTGCATGGGGCGTCTGAGAGGAAGCACAGTGCAGACGCCTCCCTGCTTCATTTCAGGTGCCAAGATGTGAGCAGCGGCTCAGAATCAACAAAGCATTTGGACTCCGTCTGACAGACGACAGGTGTAGACGCCTCTGCAGCAGTGGGGACATACTGTACACACAGTGCAGTAAGGATGGATACATGCTGAACACAACCTGGAGTGTGAGGTTACAAACCCTGGACTCAAGGGACCAAACAGAGGAGAGACAAATATGTGGAGGTGAAGGTTTAGTTGACACAACTATAGCTGAAAACATAGATTTTAGCTTGGGTTGAGAAATGAATGGGTTGAAACAACAGATCCGTGGGAGGACACTTACCACAGTACAGTACTTACATCTAATTATTCTCTAATTAGAATTTTCTTCGGCCATTTGTGTTATGCTAACAATGAATTCTGGCGTCTGTGGATCACAGTGTGCTTGTTGATTTTGGCCTCCCTGTGGATTTATCCTAATTGAGGCAGCCTTGTAATTAAGCAGCTTGGTGGAACTGTTATTTGTGTTTTATATATAATTACTATTCCAACTATGACCACACCACAACAATTCTGCTAATTCTGTACACGCGACAGACTGGCCGACCAACATGGCGCAGGTGTGTTATAAGACATACACGATTATTAGAAGATTTTTACTTTGGAACAACCACCGTCTAGTTATTTCTAAGAAGTCAGTCTGACCGTCCTCCTTTCACCAGCTTTTCAAGCTCTCTCTGGAACCCGGCCCATCATTGTTTCTTCGATCACTCATGTCGCTGTTTAAAAACAATGCTAATAACTTGTAGCGCTGCTGCCGCTGCTGCTGCCGCTGCTGCTGCTATCAGCGTATTCTGATGGCTGAAACAGCTTGTCGTCAAATCAATAATAATTACACGATGAAAGGCCTTTTGCACTAATGATTTTACACAGCGGAGCTATATCAGAGGAGCCGGGGTAATAAACATTGCTCTTTTTGTCTATAGAGAGCACAAACGCGGATAGGGATGAAGCTGCAGGGAAGAAGAAGGCAACAATGTGGTGGATTTATGCGACAGAAGACTGATGGACGCAGGCAGCCAGGCCTTCAAGCAGTCGCTCTTTGACTCGCCATTCCTGCAGCCGAATCTTTAAATAGCACTGAAATGACACCAGAAGCATTTCCCGTGTGTGTTATACTCAACACACACGTGGTCAACACTTTTATCAGAAGTTACAACAATTGAATTTGGTTGACAGTATTTAAACATAAATGCTCTCCTTTGTGAAATACAGAAATGATGGCAGCAAGCAATAGAACAGTGTACAATGACAGCGGCAGGTCAAGATGCTGTATCATCATCAGGAATGCGGGTAAAAGCAACAAAAGGATGTGAGGAGAAGGAAAGGAGCCTCACTGTCCTGCCTGTCACAAAGACCCCCTTCTTATGACTTTGGGCGCCTGTCCCTGTGTTATTGCTGCTTCTATCCATCTGATTTTGGCCTTTCATTACAATGTTGATTGCGTCCTGTCCTTGTGCCACTGAGGCAGAGCCGTGTTCTGCTGTGCAGCCTGTAAAAGCTGCAGTGAAAGCTGCCTCGCTGCAGCCTAAGAAGCTGCTAACCCACCTAAAACAATTTCATTTGTCACCGTGTCAGTGGAGACTTTCACTGCTCCGTGCTGCTGTGTAACTACTGTTTCAGGAGACTTTTCACCCCAGTCAGAGACAGAAATACAGGACCTGTGTTGGAGGAGAAGCACTTTGAACCTCCAGTATCGCCATCAGTCAGAGGAGGAGGGTCCCCTCTGACTGACGCCTGTCTACTCCGTTCTGCTCAGATTCATCTGGATCCAGTACTCTAATTCTGGCCCCTGCTGGTCTTGTGTGTTTGTGCTCTCTCCGGAGCTCGTGCTTCTCATTATTGCTCCACACGCTGCCGGGTGACCCCTTGCAGTGCCTCTTTTAATGCTTTAGGACGTTTGCATGGAGAACTGATGAGATGTGGTTGAAGCTTGATGGGCCACGGCGCCGGTTTGTCCTCTTTGTGTTTTGTCATGTTTTTGGTAACAAGATGAACTCCACCTCAAAGTGAGACGACAGCCAGTCGCACATAGCAAATCAGAGATTTAATCAAAACGCTCATTCTTATGCAGCAATATGATCAGGTGTTTGTCATTGCTGGGAACACCGAGAGGCACCGCCTGAATAAAGAAGTGAGTGATGCAATACGTTAGCTGTGGAATTCACTTTAATCGTGGCCTAATTGCTATTTTATGCAAATGCTGATGCAGGATGTGCTGTAGTTTTATTGCTTCTCTAGTGCTATGCTCATTCTTCACAATACACTGCGTATTGTTGTGTAATCAATCATTATTACTATTTCCCCAAAATGTTGTTGTTAATAATTAGAATTCTAGTAATAAAGATTAAATGTGATTGCATTAAACCAGTGCAGTGCTCAGTTATTGCAAACCATGCAGCATGTGCTGACTTCCACAGGCCAGCGCTCATTGGATCCTACTGCCATGTGCTGTGTACATGTACACGGAGGTGGAGGGGGGCTCAGCCCAACGCGCCCACAAACACTACACTCTGAGGGGTTTCAGCTGCATGCCTGCTGCTGGTGCTGGAGGATGGGGCTGAAATCACAATCATCAGCCTTATGTCATCTTTAAAAAGAGGAAGAAGATTTCACCTCTCAGTGCCGCGTTGTTACAGTAGGCTTCACACATATGACTGGTATAAACACAGGCGTATGTCAGGTGTTCTGATCATCAATGCATCTCTGAACCTGGAGGAAATTTCATCACATCTAACACAAGCCAGCACTTGACTCTTTAACAGCTGTTTAACAAGGACTGACTTGTGTGTACGTGTGTGTGTGTGTTTGTGTACGTGTGTGTGTGTGTTTATACGCGCGCATGTGTGTGTGTGTACGTGTGTGTGTGTGTGTGTGTGTGTGTGTACGTGTGTGTGTGTGCGTGTGTGTGTGTGTGTGTGTACGTGTGTGTGTGTGTTTATACGCGCGCATGTGTGTGTGTGTACGTGTGTGTGTGTGTGTGTGGTGGTGTGTGGTGTGCGTGTGTTTGTAGTACGCATGTGTGTGTGTGTGTACGTGTGTGTGTGGTGTGTGTGTGTGTGTGTGCGTGTGTGTGTGTTTGTACGTGCGCATGTGTGTGTGTGCGTGTGTGTGTGTGTACGTGTGTGTGTGTGTTTGTACGCGCGCATGTGTGTGTGTGTACGTGTGTGTGTGTGTGCGTGCGTGTGTGTGTGCGTGTGTTTGTACGTACGCATGTGTGTGTGTGTGTGTACGAGTGGTGTGCGTGCGTGCTGTGGTGTGTGTGTGTGTATGTGTGCGTGTGTGTGTGTGTTTGTACGTGCGCATGTGTGTGTGTGTGTGTGTGTGTGTGTGTGTGTGTGTGTGTGTATACGGAGAGGGTGTGTGTGTGTTGTGTGTAGTGTGTGTTGCGTGGTGGGGTGTGTGTGGTGTGTGTGTGTGTGTGTGTGTGTGTGTGTACGTGCGCATGTGTGTGTGTGCGCGTGTGTGTGTGTGTGTGTGTACGTGTGTGTGTGTGTTTATACGCGCGCATGTGTGTGTGTGTACGTGTGTGTGTGTGTGCGTGCGTGTGTGTGTGCGTGTGTTTGTACGTACGCATGTGTGTGTGTGTGTGTGTACGTGTGTGTGTGCATGCGTGTGTGTATGTGTGTGTGTGTGTGTGTGTGTATGTGTGCGTGTGTGTGTGTGTTTGTACGTGCGCATGTGTGTGTGTGTGTGTGTGCGTTTACATGCGCATGTGTGTGTGTGTGCGTGTGCGTGTGTGCGTGTGCGTGTGCGTTCGTGCGCGTGTGGGAGGTCAGAGAGCGATGCGCTGGGAGAACGGGCGAGTGGAGCTCTGCGTTGCAGCGAGCGGTCTCTTCTCAGGAGCGCTGACATGCGCGGCTCATCATCGGCCTCAGGGTGACTTTTACCCTTGAACACTCTGATGTTTGAGAATAACTGGTCGACAACAATTCAGTTTTCTGCATCACTGAGCTCCTACTAGGCATTCTGGATGGCTGCCATAGTATATACATGGATGGATGGAGGGATAGATGGATGAAGAAGCAGTTCTTAAAGTGCAGCAGCCTGTAGGAAGTGGCAGAGAAAAAAATCATTCAAATTGCCCACATGGGCGCTTACACATAATGTTCCACTGCTGGATGTGGACTGCTCCTGTTCAAACCACCATTGTTTCCTGTAATGACGGCGTAAATGTTGCATGGCAGTGCCACAATGCAGAACACATCATCCCTGAACCTGAACTCTTTAGGCTGTAAATTCTCTTTTTTGATGTCTTAAGCAAACTTGGCTTCAAGTTTCATCTCAAGCTGCTTCAACAAAATGGGAAACAAAAGGACTACAGTGTCAAAAGGACCCTATCTAATATATATATATATATATATATATATATATATATATACTATAATAGATATATATATATATATATATATATATATAGAATATATATATATATATATATATATATATATATATATATATATGTATACTATCCACAACATCACGCTCACGGTCAAGAGGCTCGTACATCCAAGCACTGTAAACAGCACTGTATGTAATTGTGCATTTAAAATTGGCTTTCATTATTGTTTGTCGTGCAGAAAGAGCAAGAATGAATCGACAGATTTGGGCTTTATGAGGCGCCACTTTATGTGGCAGCAGACACCAGTTGCAGGACGGGGAACTGTGTGTTGGTGCTTACTGACAGCGTAGACATCAGTGTAATAGACTCTGTTGATTGAAAGACGAGATTGGGGTCTAATAACTATTATGAAATTGATAATGTTGGCAGGCGTCCGCTCGACTCGCACCTGCTTCTGTTTTCAATAAAACAAAGGAAAAGCAACATCATTCACAAACGATGCCCCGAATATGAGCACACTTCATTTTATTCTGCCATTTCCACTCTGCTGTAACAATAACCAAACACAGGAGGAGGGAACGTAATGGCTGTGAGTGTAGGACTGGTGACAAGCAGCTCATTGATTTGAATGGCTGGAGATGCAAATCCTGGTTGGTGGAACTAAAAGACAAGAACTCAACAGTGATACCGCAGCTGCAGCCACAACATGGACTGTGGGTTTAATCACTGCTTCCTCAACAACCAGCTCACACATGTATATATACACATATACACATGTTGGAGGTATATATATAAAAAAAAAAAAAAAAACTCCCTTCTCACCCCACGCGGGTGGTCTCTCATCCACTTTCCAAGCTCGGGTCCTCTACCAGAGGCCAGGGAGCTTGAGGGTTCTGCGCAGTATCCTTGCTGTTCCTAGGACTGCACTTTTCTGGACTGAGATTTCGGATGTTTTTCCAGGGATCTGTTGTAGCCACTCCTCCAGTTTGGGGGTCACAGCCCCTAGTGCTCCGATCACCACAGGTACCACTGTGGCCTTCACCTTCCAAGCCTTCTCCAGTTCTTCCCTGAGCCCTTGGCTCTGGTGCTCAGGGCCATAGAGGCCCAGATCTACCACACCAGACAAGACCCAAGGTGTAGACTGTGCAAAGAGGCCCCTGAGACGGTCCAGCACATAACTGCAGGGTGTAAGATGCTGGCAGGGAAAGCATACATGGAACGCCATAACCAAGTGGCTGGCATAGTATACAGGAACATCTGCGCAGAGTATGGACTGGAAACCCCAAGGTCAAAGTGGGAAACACCTCCCAAGGTGGTAGAGAACGAGCGAGCCAAGATCCTGTGGGACTTCCAGATCCAGACTGACAGAATGGTAATGGCGAACCAACCAGACATTGTGGTGGTGGATAAAGAGCAGAGGAAAGCCGTAGTGGTGGATGTGGCAATACCAAGCGATGGCAACATCAGGAAAAAGGAACATGGAGAACTAGAGAAATACCAAGGGCTCAGGGAAGAACTGGAGAAGGCTTGGAAGGTGAAGGCCACAGTGGTACCTGTGGTGATCGGAGCACTAGGGGCTGTGACCCCCCAAACTGGGAGGAGTGGCTACGACATCCCTGGAAAAAAAAAAAAAAAAAAAAAATATATATATATATATAATATATATATATATATATATATATATAATATATATTATATATATAATATATAATATATATATATATATATATATACACACACACACACACACACACACACACACACACACACACACACGTATATACAGTATACGTATAACATATATACGTTGTTCTGTGCCACCCTGCATACAGGTGACATTATACAGGTTACATAGTCAGTAATGTTAGAAGCTTGGATGTAGGCAGGCAAATAGTTAGAACCATGCTTGTTCTCTTTGCATTTGTCGCTCTCACACAAATGCACAGCTGCTCCTTCACTGACAACGATGGAACCTAGCTCCTATAAAACATGTAGGCTCTGAAATGAGGTGAGCAGCAGCGGAGTGAGGAAAACATACTTCATATGCTAATGGAGGTGGTGCTCTGACACGCTGTAAGCATCCTGAACACAGCCGTCAATCAATGACCTCGAGGTGATGGTGAAGTGTAACACACTGCCAGTAGTTAATGCCAGGAGAGTGGCTGCAGCCAGAAGTCGTCTGCGCCGCATTAGCTCATGTGAGCGCCGTGTGCCAGAACAGGGGGCTCGGGCTTCGCTCCCTCCTTGGATGCTTTTCCCTTCTTTTAGGTATCGACTAGTTTAACTTTAATAAGCAGTCGTGTGTTCATGTCATGCTACAAGCTGGAGTCAGTTCACATCTACAGCTATGGTATCTTTACTCTGTGAGTAATTAGACATCAATGCACACTTCATGCTTTATGTTCCATCTAATGTATTTACTAATTAGAGAAGCACTGTAATAGGCAGCCGGCCTGTGCCTTCAGCCAGTAGGGGGCGTAAAAGTACAAACTGCAAGTGTGTTTTAAAGGATGGGCAGATGTATTCTGCAGTATGTTGGAAGCTTATGATGCAACAAACCTATGGAAATAAACTCTTCAAATCATGGACTGGGCTGTCTGACCAGTATCAGACAGAAAAACCTCTGCAGTGATCACAAAAGTGAATAAATCTATAAAATACATACTACATTTGAAATGTCTCTGCAATTTCACAGTCTTCTTCTGCGTATTGAAAAAAACAAAAGAAAGTAAATGGTTTTCAGGCTGTTTGATTCCATGAATCCATATTTGAAGATTGCAGGCTCTTTCCAATTCTTTTGTTTTTAGCACAGAGTTGATCCTCTGCCAAACTCTGCACAAGACAACCGCAGATAATGAATAGACACAAGTGTAGAGGTGTAAAAAGTAGACGGAAAGCATTGATGTATAATATGATGGAGTGTGAAGAGAAGTCAAGTTGTGTTAGCCTTTATTTCTGAGGCACATTGTATTGGGGAGGCAGCCTGAAGTTTGCACTAATAAAATGCTTTGGAGATAAACAAAATCTAAAACTACCAATTTATTTGTGACTTGTCATTTGAGCAGCTTGGTTGCAATTACATCTGCTGTAATAAAAAGGGAAGAGAAAAGATTCTAAGAGACTTGGTTGCTTTGTGCATGCATTGCTCTCTCACTTCATATACACAGTATAACAAAGCACATGAATCCAGACCATCAAGTGCCTACACAAACAGACTGCTTCTACAGACACTTATAACAATGGGTTGTTCTCAGTTCTGAGTTTATGCATTGTACCATGTTAGGCTGCCATTTAGTCCATCATTGATACTTCACCACATCAGTGATACTGAACTTTAGCAATGGTCAGAATGGCTCCAGCGCAGTGCAGAGAGGAGTGCATTCCCTCATGCCTAACCGTGCCTGTATGTCTGGTTATCCCAAAGATCTGTCTGAGTTTAGTGATCGCCAGGAGAACTGCTTAGTGCCAAGTGTAAAGTTTGGTGGAGGGCTGATTATGGTGTTGGTGGCTGTTCAGGAAATGGGCATGGCCCCATCAGCACTCCAGGACATTTGGACAATTTCATGCTCCAACCTTAATGGGTCCTTCCTGTTCTAACATGAAGGGAAGGCCATAAAGACATGGATGGGGGAGTTTACAGTATGATGGAGGGACAGGACTGGCTAAACGCTACCTGTTAGAAAACCCCTGGGATGAATTAAAACTGAGACCTTGTGCTTCAACAGTGTTTAAACTAACAAATGATGTCTTGGAAGAGAGGTCAAACATTCTCTACAATCTTAAATCTTATGGACAACATTCCCAGAAGAGATTACGCTGAAGCTGCACACTGAAAAAAAAACGATTTTTGATGTAAATGTCAACCTGTGTTAATTTGACTTAAAATTGTACTGTAATAGTAAATAAACTAATGCATTGTTTTAAAAACCTCCAAAATCAAGTAGATTTGACTTTGGTAGTAAATCTGGCAAATCAAAGTAAATTCTAAGGCATATGAACAAAAGTGTCTATTTGTATGGGATTTGTGGTATTATTTTATGTCAGATCTTTGGTTGTTGGTCTCATTCATCTTAAGTACATGGGATGCATCTTACTTCATCTGAGATATCGTAGTGCTGATATGACTGTGTACAGTACAAATGCATTTCAATATCTTACAATCAGGGCCCCTAGACCTGCTCAGGGTCTAAAGGCCTAAGGGTCTAAGGGCTAATGAGCTGATTTTAGATGGGTTTATGTACGGAGATGGTCATACAGTAGAAGCCAACTGTTCGTTGTACAGGAAAATCTCCTGCCGCTGAAGTTCCAACCTGTTTTGAGTGCAAACCTTTATTCACTGAGGATTGCCAGATTTACTTTCATCACCCAAGTTAACTTTACTTGATTTCAGAAGTTTTAAAACAATGAATTAGCTTATTTATTATTAATGTTATTTGTATGTACTTGGACAAATGATGATACCAAATTTATATTTGGTTATATATATGAAATTCTATGCAACATTTTAAAGTAAACATTGGATTATAAGAGTTTTAATAATAATAATAATAATAGAACTTTATTGATCCCACATTGGGGAAATTAACCTTTGCATTTTTACCCATTCCCTGAGGGGAGCAGTGGGCTGCCACAGCGTGGGGCCAGGGACCTAGCGTGAAGTGTCTTTCTCAAGAATACTTGGTGCTGGTGGGTTTTGACCCCGGGACCTTCCAACGCTCTACCAACTGAACCACCAAAGCCAAACTTTACACAGGTTAACATTTTATCTCCAGGATCAAAAAAATCATTTTTTTCAGTGTACTGAATTCAGTGTACTATATTGAAGCCTACAGAAAACGACTCAGATGCCACAGCAGCTCATGCTCCAGTGCTTTTAAAAATATAGTGTATATGTTGGTGCAGATCACAATGTTGAAACCAAATAAGTTATGTCAATTGTTACTTTCATAGTTTTATAGTCTTCATAGACTAGTCTATCAAGTCTAGTCTTTCATAGATATTTATAGTCTATAGTCACACTCTTACACTCTATCAGTTTCCATGGGTATAAAATCAACATATGATGCTGGTTCAACAACTGGCTTTAAATCTGGCTTCAATAGCAGCCATCAGAGTTAAAAGCACTAATATGGACAATGCAGATAATGTGGTCAAGCACATGAGAGTCTGTCAGCGGGCCAAAGCCACAGTTGCCACAATGGTCTAATTGTTCCTATTTTGGTGGACTAGCACCAGAACACAATAGGATTAAATTCAATTAGTCGGTGGGTTTACAGGGTTGCTGGAAGGAAGCTGCTCATGTGGATGTGTCTGCACTGCGAAACATGGCATTAGTCCAAACCAAACTAATGAAGCAAACTGAAGAGCTGCACATACAGCAATGGTTCTATAGTGACTGCATGCCGTGGTTGGTTATTGCTCGGCGTATGTGCTATTTTGTACAAAACAAACACAAACTGATTTAAAAGCTCTGATCCTCATTTCAGGGAGTGCTCTTGTTTATGTTTAGTCCATCCCAATCATGTAACGCCACTGAATGGGCAAAAGGAGGGAAATGGAGGAAAGCCACGAGTCAGGCAGGACGGGTGTGTGAGAGGAATTCTTAGTGCCAATGGGCTAATTTATCATTGCCCCGGTTGCTATGGGAACCAGCATTCCGGGCAAATCACGGCTTGCTGTAGTGGTGTTTTTCTGCTCTTTCTATTTCGTCGGCCCAGTTGGAGAGACTTGTGAGTTTATGTCTGCATTAGAAATGGAAGTAGAAGAAGAGGTCTTGAAAGAGGTGCTTTAATAAGTAATTTAGACATGCATTTAGTGACTTCAGCTTCAGGTTTTATTATGATAAGGAAGGAAAAGATTAAGGCACTGCAGCACGAAATCTACTCAGTTCCCATGTGAGTCAGCGTGCTCCAATAATAAATGCACTTTTTTTGACAACTGAATAACCAACGTATAACCTTGGCCATGAAAACGCCAGTTACCAAAGCTTTAGTAGGAGCTCTTAAGCCAAACACCTTGGTGAAAGAATGTTCTTCTATTAAGTGGGATTTTAATCAGCATGGGCCCAGTATGAGGTCCCCTGGTCTGACTCAGACCTAGTACTAGACCTAGTTGAATGGAGACTGGCTAAAGCGTCATGATACTTCAGGGATCAGGTCTTTCACTTGATGTGCTCATTTGTTCATATGACTTTAAGTGATGAATCTTTACTGCATTTGTGAGTGAGGAGGTAATGTCACAGTGAATCATCAGATCACCATGAACAGACACAATTGTGTTCTTGTTTCCTCCACAGTAAAACAATGAATGTACAAACATTTCAATGAGAAACAAGCCTATAGATTTATATTAACCTTTTATCAAATAGTAGGTGACATAGTGAGAGTCACAAGGCGTCAGTCTCTCTAAATACTGTATGTTTGTAGAACACTAAAGGCTCATCACATGATGAACCTGGTGATTTACACTATGGTCTGAAACAACTGTGAGTCACACGCCGTACTGTAATAAACACGGTGGCGAGACACATTCTAAAAATAAACAGATAATAATGTTTGTGGGATATTTGCAACCGTAAAACTGCTGAGAAAAGGTTGTGAGTGTTAGTTTGAATGAAGAGGGTGAGGAGGCGAGAGCTGGGCCGTAGCTGGATGACGCCAGGCAGCGTTTGGATCCCAAACACTCTCTCCTTGATCGCGGCGCTTTGAGGTGACTGCTTGTCAACATCCTCAGTCATGACTTCACTAATTCTGAGCTCTGCCTCGAATAGAACACTTTAGTGAAATGACATTGTTTTATAAAACTAGATCAGAGCCAAGATCAGAGCCACCGAGCGATGTCATTACCCAGAATGCACTGAGCATGCTAGTATGAATAGGAGAAAGTTATAATTCCTAACAGATCCGTTGTGCTCTGTATTTGGCATCTGTGTATGAGCGTGTGCAGACTAACAACGTTCGCTGCTTTAAGTAATACAGTATGTGCACATGCGTCCACGCTGCATCAGGGTGCTTTCTAGTTCTGATTAGAAAAGAGAAGGATTATGAAAAAGCACCAAGCTGTGTTCCACCTTTTTTTTTCTCCTCCCCTCAAATTATAAAAGGAAGGAGAAAAACATGTTTACTATGCTTTCTCATTCTCCCTTTCTCTCTCCTTTTCCCTCTGCAAGTTGACAGCTCATCATAAATCCATCTCAGCCTGGAGGAAGAGCATCTCAAGGCTGCCGCTTCTATCCTGCAAAAATTGTCTTACCCTCATAAAAAAAGTCCACAGCTCCTGTGGGTATGGAGAAGGGGGAAGAAGAGAGAAAAAATGGGAAGGATGAGCAGGAGTAGAGAGAGAATATGGAGGAGGAGCTGGGATCAGGACGAGGCTCAAACAGAATTATTCATCCTCTGTTTGGAGAACTAGTTTGTGTACATGAAGCTTCCCAAACTGCTGTAGCAACATATAGTAGAGATGCAATTTGGAAATTTAGTCTTGGAGCTACAGACATTTCATGTGTGAAAGCACATGGAGGTCCGTGCATCGGAAGCCAGACAAACACGATGGGGAGAGGGAATGAGGCTCCCACTGAGTCCCAGTAAAACCCAGGATAGAATGGCTGAGCGTCATTCATGCAATTGTCTCATGGAGGGTGCGTAAAGGTTTTCCTGCCGTCCTTCAGTCAAAGGCTGTGGCAGCGCGTGTTGGTAAAAACAGGTTGAACAACCATTGCACATGTGCACCTTCAGGAGAACATGTCTGGACGGATGCTTCCGCGTGTCCATGGCGCATGTTAAAATGCGGCTGATTGTATTTGTCCGGTCATGCTGCGCTGACACTTGCCTTTTGCTGTGCTCATTTAATCCCCAAATTGGCTGATTACAAGGGCCGAGGCGTGTTTGTGCATTTTAATGCCCTCGTGGAGGATTCAGAGTTTTAGTGAGAGGGGCTCAGCGTGAGTCAGCCTGCCCCTGAGGACCCACCATATCACTAAGTCTGAGGAAGACTCCGTACTTAACGTGGAGGCACATGTGGCCCTGCAGAGCCTGTTAGAGGTGAAGGTGACGGTGTTATATGGAGAGAACAAATCTCATATTCATAAGTTCAAAATAACTCGGGTCCCACGTCAAGCGTCACTTGATCACCCTCCTCCTTGCGATGAGATGCTGAGTCTTAAGAAAGGTGCTTGAAATAACAATAAGTGTCCAGAGCCTCCACTTAAGATACAATTTCATTGCTTGATGGAGTAAAATGAATCAGAGCCCATGAATAGGCTGAAATAGTCTGAATGCAGCAGAGAAAATGCTCCAACTCTTCAACATGGCTGAAGAGCATCTGAGAGTCTGTAATACAATTTAGTACAATAGAAAGACAATTTCCTCCGTGATGACACAGCCATCAGCTGTTCCATAAAGCAGTGCAGTCCTGCAAGCCTATTACCGCTGATGGTGCCAGCAGAGTGCGAGGATTTGCTCATTGGAGCGGTCAGACATAATGAATACACCCAGTGCAGATAATGCACTTATGCAATTTCTGATTCAATCAAACACAATCAACAGTGTCAAACGTGTCCAAAGTGTTAAAAGGGCAGAGACGTCTTAAAGGGTCGTGGTTCAGTGTGAAACGGCCAGTGCTCTGGTCAAACGCGTCCTTGTCCTTGGCCCTGTCTGGACTCAAAGTGGATCTGTTGCCATGCTGACAGTAAACGCATGGGCGTGACTTTCTTCACTGATAGATTTAAATCCACTATAGTGTCACAGCTCGTCCCCGCTGACATTAAACATAGAGCTGCAAGGAACAGAGTCCACCGCGACTATGGAACATATATGTGTGACGAGCTCCCACTCAGCTTTTCCCACACTTCCACCAGCATTACCTGCGTTAAGTCGCAGTAAACGACCTCTGCAGCCAGCAATGCACTGACTAAAGCAAGCAGGAAGGAGAACGTCCCAACCGACAGCACGTCGAGGAAAACTGTACAATCACACACTTTGAGCAGCGGGACTAAACTTCCATCATGGCACTACAGTAGCTCTCACCCTTTAAAGCACCACGCTGTCACGCCAAGCACGAGACACCATGGCCATGACGCTCTCCTCTTCCTGCCGTCAGAGGGTTTGAACGGAAAGTAGGACAACTATTTCTGACTCATTTTCATTACCAAAAGTCAGAATCACTGTAGGAAAGTGGAGCACGGAGCACAGTTTGTGTGCGGTGGGGTTCACTAAAGGGCCAGTATTTACACAGCAGCGCAGGCAAGACAGGGGTGTCCTGCCCATCATGTGACAGAAGATGGAGGGAGAGAGAGAAAGAAAGCGTATAATGACAGAGGCAGAGAGAGACGTATCGGAGAGAGATTGAGAGATTGATAGAGAAGAGAGAGAGAGATCATGCGAGAGAGAGAGAGAGTAGAGAGAGAGAGCAGAAAGAGACAGCGACAGAGCAGCAAGAGGCGGAGCTAGAGATAGAGAGAGAGAGGCCGAGAATGAGCGCTAGAGAGCGAGAGGGAGCTAGAGAGATCGAGATGATCGCGAGCGACAGGATATAGAGAGAGAGATCTCGAGAGAGAGCAGGGGCACCGAGATGCAGCGACAGAGTACCGAGCCATCGAGCGCACGTAGAGAGCGCCGAGCTGCGAGCGCGAGAGAGAGACAATACAGAGAGACCCGATCCAGAGGCAGAGAGAGCTGGCGCTATACTATGAAGAGCCGAGCGATGCGACGCGCGCGAGAGAGAGCTATATCACCGAGACAGAGACAGAGAGAGCGACAAGACGAGAGAGAGAGAGAGAGAGAGAGAGAGAGAGAGAGAGAGGCAGAGAGAAGCAGAGATGAGGGACGAGCGGAGCCGGGCAGAGTGACAGATCAAGGCAGCGCCAGCACAGAGCACAGAGAGGCAGACTTATGGTCCCTGCACACGGGCCTGTCTCCTGCCTCGAGCTGTTGATGCTCTGTATTTTGAAATGGTTGCAGCAGGGGGCAAGTCCACTGCTGTGGGTACTGGCTACAATCAATTCTACTAACGACCGCTGCCATATGCTACGGGCAGCCCCACAGAGTGAGGGTAGCGCTCAGGTTTTAGTGGGTCTTTGCAGAAAACATTTGATCTGGAAATGACACTAATGAGAGTGTATCGCCTGCAGTAAAGTTGTGCTTGAAACATTGAGCTAAATGAGCTAAAGACTTGATGTCTGTGATACCAGCTCCATGCTCTTCCTGTCACACCATGCGAGTGTTTGATGGTGGCAGCTCACGCCTCCTCACACATCAACAGCATTCCTGACGGAGGCCTGGACAGGAGCCGTTGAGCCAGGCAGAGACAGTGAGGACAGGCTGCAGGTGAAGGGAGACAATGCTGACTCCTTTTATTATCTGTCCACTGTAGCTGACGAAGCCAGAAGCAGAGCTTGATGAACTTTTACTTCAGCCGCCATCATGACATCTCTGTCTGCTTTTTACCAGTCTTTCCTCATCTCATTCCTTTCGAACCTCCTTCAACCTTTTTTTCCCCACATTAGTTTTTTGAATTTTAATCATTGTGATGAGAATGGAGACACTTATATGTCATCGAGATGTGAAGCTCATGCAAAGTATGACCGCAGCTGCTGTTGCTGTTGCTGAAGCTGCTGTTGAAGCTGCTGCTGCTGAAGCTGCTGCTGAAGCTGCTGAAGCTGCTGAAGCTGCTGCTGAAGCTGCTGCTGCTGAAACTGCTGCTGAAGCTGCTGCTGAAGCTGCTGCTGAAGCTGCTGCTGCTGCTGCTGCTGAAGCTGCTGCTGCTGAAGCTGCTGCTGAAGCTGCTGCTGCTGAAGCTGCTGCTGAAGCTGCTGCTGAAGCTGCTGCTGCTGCTGCTGAAGCTTACACTAAGTCTTACACCTAATATCACATCTCCCAAGTGTCCTCTATATTATGACACTATTTGCAGTCAAATAGACTGTGTGGGTGCAGAGATCAACTCATGTCAATGTAGCTATGCCATTTTCCAGAAGTTCCCCAGAAAAAAAGGCCTGGAGCTTAGAAAACTAGGTTTACAGCAAGGATTTGCTTTGCAATAATAAAATGAACTACTTTATGACTTTAAAGTAACTTTAGTCAAGGTACGTACAGTAAAGTAGAAAACAGGTCTAAGGAAAGACTAGGGAGGAGGTGAGTCCACAGTGTAACGGTTGTGGTGCTGCTGACGAGGCCACTGAGACGCAGTGAAGGCTGCAGGAGAGTTGGAATCGAGGTTGGAGACGGGTCAATGTGACTTTAATCATCGGATGTAGTGAGTGTGTCCTGGTCTTTTGCTAAAAGATATTTTCTTCCTACAGAGGAATCCTGCTTTATGTCATTTCCTTGACAAGCTATCCATAAAGTTAATCTTTAAATAATACGCCAGGCCCAGAGAGACTGCAGCTCTAACTGCATCCTGTCTAGACGGCGTGTTGTTAATAAAAACGTCGGCTTTGGCAAAAAGCTCTTCTATTTCAGGAGGCTGTTGCAGCTACATACTAAACAAGGAGCTAAACATACAAAAGAAGAGGCAGATGAGCAGGACGGAGATGTGGACAAAGACAGTGTCAGTTTAGAAAGTGCAGATAATGCTGAGTTCTGCAGTCATTTGACAGGAATTGAATCACATTTTCCATATCATACCACACCTTGTCCCCCCCTGCTCGTTGTCAGGATGCCCTTTCCTGCCAGGGAGACTCAGACGACTGATACGCAGCTCACACCATGGCTGTCTGCTGTTCCATGATGCTGGAGACCGCATTGTTTGAACTTTCAGGAAAATGTAGAGCAGCGCACGTGCACGACTTCAGTCATCAAAACCTTCAATCTGTTAATTAGCTTTCACACGTGAAAATGTGAATCATTAGTGTTTTTAATTATCAATAATTGTATATTTTATTTGTTGTTT
Source organism: Betta splendens (assembly GCF_900634795.4). Classification (NCBI taxonomy): domain Eukaryota; kingdom Metazoa; phylum Chordata; class Actinopteri; order Anabantiformes; family Osphronemidae; genus Betta; species Betta splendens. Next base: position 32,957,967 of record NC_040884.2, on the reverse strand, counting down.
GAGGCTGCAACTCATTTAAAAAGCAAAACTGCGACAATGTGAGTTTTTGTCTTTTTAATCACACTTTGAGAACTAAGGGGGAATTCATCTGTGATTCCCTGCATTTTCAGGAGGACACTCCGCTGTGGTGCAAATAGTAAAGTCCCAGTGTAAACAGAACCAACACAGTCTAGTGTTGTACTGTATGTGGACAGAGCAGATGCGTGACTCAGGGTTCAGGCTGTTGCTGAATGCTCTCGTGATGAAACTGTGCTTTCTGCCCTGGTCTTCACACACATTGTCATAACTCATAACATTCAAAAACTGCCATCTTTTTATTTTTTCATTTTGATGTGTCGATTTTTTAAAAATATATTCTATAAAGTGAACTTTACTGTATACTATAGGTACATGTTTGGGCTATTTCATACAGTACCTACAGATTCCTCACTGTCTGCCATCTCTTCCAGAGCTCTTCTAACATAATGGCACATTTTTATTTCGTTTCCATCCAAGCACAGTCTGCACAGTCTATACTAGTATGATGGGAAATTGTTGCTGGAATGTTAATTCAATCGTAGACACTCGCGCACGCTTGTTTGTCAGAGCAGCTGGAAACCACATTCTAAAAAAGCTTTTCTTGTCTGTCTTTAGTTTTGTCTGTTAATAAAATGTCTGCTTAGTTATTAAGCCTATTTCTCAGCAATATTTAAAGCCCTGGGGCGCTTTTATAGACAGATTCTGAAATATATAGTTTCTAAATTATAACCTTTATACAGTCATGTGGATTTGTGGAACATATTTATGGTAAAAATAAACCCACATAAATAGTCTCTTACACACAGGGATTTAAAATAAGGAAAAAGGTTAATGGTTTACTTTGACTCTTTGATCTCAAAGACTCTGTCTGTCGCTGACATTCTGATTAGATATCAGTGACCATGATTATTATCCTGCCCAGAGGCTACTACACACACAGCAGTGGCGTGCAGTGAGGCTCATGGCTGGTGAGGCACAAAGTCCTCTGGAGTCAGATTTTACAATCATAATACCTTTAAAAGTGTGTATTTTTCACAATTTATTTGTCAGAATGTATATTAATACTGGTTACATTTCACGTTTTATTATCATTCCTATCTCACCTAAAGGAACATATTTGGTCTTGAAGGAACACATTTTTTATAGTAGTAAGAGACCTGACCTGTAGCCTCCATGACCAGTATGTTTCACAATTTGTACTCATTCTAAAGTATAGAGAGGTGATGTTCAATTTTGACCCTCAGTGAAGTTTTATGTTTTTAAAACTTTAAATCCTGCTTTAATCAGTTTTACAGGTTTGCTCTTCATTACGATAACATAGAATACTTCACTCAAGGTTCAAATTCACTCTCAAGCACTTGAATTGCTTTACTTACTGTGATTCAGTAAGTTTTTTTAGCAAAATGAAAACCATTTGTTTGGAACCCTGCGTTAAAGGTTGGTAACAGCGCCCCCTTCTGGATGAGGCACAGACCTGTCCAGTCTCCCCTCATGAGTTTTCTCTGTCAGTTTCATCGCGCTCAGAAAAGTAATAATGTCACAAAAACATCGATAAACACATTAGGCAGGTTGTATTAAATTATGGTGTAGAATAAAGTCGAAAGGCTGCAAACATTATACTGGAGACAAAACAGTTATCAGCCCATTTACTGACAGTTTCAGCATTGGGGCTGAGGCTCCCATCGCTGACGCCTCACTTCCGGTTTCTTACCATATTAGATCAGGAAATGTGCAGATTTAACAAATTTTACTCAGGAAAATGTCAAGATAATTGAAATTATAGAAAAAAATATATTTTATAATATGTATAACAGATAAATTGACAGAAATTAATTTTTATTTAATGTTTTTAGTCACATTATGGTACTATCAGGTGAGGTGAGATTACCTGAAGAATATAGGCAAACAATATACTAGTATTCAAGTATTATTTAATGACAATTTAAATGTTGCTCCTTTTGGAGATATGTAAGATAGTAAAAGAAAAGAGTAGCTGTTGTCTCATTTGTTCCTAATAATAATAGTAATAATTATTATTATTATTAGTAGTAGTAGTACAGTAGAAGTAGTAGTAGTATTGTTAATATTGTTAATATTATTATTATTATCATTATTATTATTAGTAGTAGTAGTAGTAGTAGTTGTTGTTACTTTTTATAATTACCAGTTAAACTCAGCTGCTGGATGCATTGAATACAAAATATTGTATTATAGTTGTTTACTGGTAGTTTTTTTTCTTACTTCAGTGCTACACAAAAAAGTGGCACAAGTAATGGATTCGCTTGCCAAAGCTCCGGGTGTAACTGACAGACATAAAATCCTAAATACTAACATGATTACCACAGGCTGGTGATTTGTGTTAATTTCAAGCTCTACTTGCAATATTTTGATATTTAATATCTTTGACGGCTGCCAGGAATTTTCAGAGTCAACAAGCTTCCTTAACATGACAGTGTAACAACCAACAGAGCAGTGGATCAGACGGAGCAGCCTGTTGACACTGTCTGGCTGCTTTGGTAATAAAGCCAAACGGCGGCAAACAGCAAGACACAATTTTAGTTCCGCAAAGGAAAATAAAGCTGTGTAATGAAGGCACAGATGTAATCTGTGTTCTATGGGCAGAGGAGGAGGAAGACAGACAGCAGCAGAAAACAGACGCAGCCAGTTTTCTCCCGCAGATCGATGGAGATGAAAACAATGTGTTAATGGCACAGTTTGGGTGACAGGAAGAGGACTTTTAATGGTGGCTTTACTGTATGTGAATGCTCAGAAGGCTTTGGCACAAACTACATTATTTTGAGCTAAATAAAGGGCTCAGGTACATATTTCACTATGAAGAAATATTTACAGTATACCGTACAGTCCACATTATACTTTCTTCAACAGCATGAACTTAATTTTATAGTATTTTTACAAGGATAAGAAGCACATCACATAGATCACATAGATTGTTTTTCTGTTCAAAGCATTTAGTGCCAAACATGAAATGGAGTAAATCTACTAGAGGACGGTTATGTTACTGTAGCTTCTTATTAAAAATCCGGCTGTGACTACAGCCGGTACAAAGCTTTTGTTTGATGAGCATTTGAAGGATTTACAGGTCAACAGAGGCAGAGGTTTTCCTTCCATTAAGAGGTGAAAACGTGGGAAGGCCCCAGCGATCCACTGCTCAGCGGTGCTACAGCTTTGAGACAGGTGTGTATCAGACTGGAGCAGTGGTTCCTTTCGGTGTTGACAAAAACTGGCAGAAGCAGAACACATGCGCTGGTTTGGAGGTTTCAGTGCATGATCTTCCTTGTTCAGTATATTTTTGTCTGCTGTGTGATTTTACTGGTCCGGATCAGAACATGTTTCATGCCAGAAAATAATAGTCCATCATTATTTAATCAGCCCTTAACATCCATTGTCATGCCCTGCACTCCTCCGCTGTCTCTCAGTTTCTTTACTTACTTCTCTGTTTTTTGTGTCCTTCCTTGGCTTTGGATCCTCTCGCATTGCTTTTTGCAATATATGAGACGTCATCTACTGTATGATGAATTAAAACTATGTGTGTGTGTGTGTGTGTGTGTGTGTGTGTGTGTGTGTGTGTGTGTGTGTGTGTGTGTGTGTGTGTGTGTGTGTGTGTGTGTGCGTGCGTGTGCGTCCGTTTGATATATTAAAAGGCTGCGTGCACTGCATCCATCTCAGGCAGCCATTCTGCTGTGTGTATAAATCACCTTCAGTTTCAGCGTCTCAGTGACAGGAGATGCCACAGTACAGTCAGGATGCGGTGTGTGTGTAGAGGTGCCAGCTGTTGCACAGTAAACCAAATGGGGATTGTTTTACCAAAAGAATAGGTTGAAATGAGAAGAGTACACCTGAAAACAGAGAGAAGATTGATAGACACAATGGATGTATCAGCTGATCAGTCATGGGTGTTAAGCTGTTAACAGTTAACACCTAGAACTAGATAAATACTGTGCATTGACAAACACAACTGTAATCCGTGCTTCAGTGTTCAGGGTCAGACTCTGCACAGAACCCCAAAGATACTCTGTAATCGGTGAATGGCTTTCCAATCCACTGAAAGGCTCTTTACTGAGTACAAACACACAGCATGCACATGCACACATGCACGCACACACACGCGCACGCACATGCATGCACGCAGACACGCACAAGCTCAAACACCTCAACACCTGGTGCGTATGAGAGATGGCAGTTGGTCACAGATGTGCCCATCTGGCCTTTACAATGAGTGTGTGTGTGTGTGTGTGTGTGTGTGTCTGTGTGTGTGTGTGTGTGTGTGTGTGTGTGTGTGTGTGTGTGTGTGTGTGTGTGTGTGTGTCCTAAAAGGACAGCGAGACCCATATCGGCACGAGATCACTCCACATTAGTAACCTTACTGAAAATAAATAAATAAAGCTGGAGCTGGATTAAGGCATTCAAGCTTTTTAAAAACCTTCAAATCTGACATGGGACTGTTACATTGGGGAGTAATGAAGGTGTAGGAAGATGAAAGATGCGGGGATAGTGGTACAGATGCTACAAAAGAGATGTGTGTGTGTGAACTAGGCGGTCGCCTAGGGCTCCACCTGCTGGGGTGGGGGGTGGGGGGTAGAGGGTGCCAAATCATGATGTCGTGTAGCGCACCACGTTGGCCAGGGCCCTGAGCACCACATTTAAATGGCCTTTACTTACTATGTATCACAATGGCTACTGTGTTTAGTTCTAAATTATTTACAACAACAGTTCCAAGCAGACAGACAGCGCAGACAGACAGCGCAGACAGACAGCGCTGAGGCAGGCAGACAAACTGACATGCAGGCAGACATACAGACATGCAGACAGACAGACATGCAGACAGACATACAGACATGCAGGTAGACAGACATGTAGACAGACAGAAATGCAGACAGACAGAAAGACAGACAGGCATGCAGACAGACAGACATGCAGACAAACATACAGACAGACAGACAGACAGACAGACAGACTGACATGCAGACAAACTGACATGCAGGCAGGCAGACAGACAGACAGACAGACAGACAGACAGACAGACAGACAGACAGACAGACAGACAGACAGACATGCAGACAGACAAACATGCAGGCAGACAGACATGCAGACAGACTGACATGCAGACAGACAGACAGACAGACAGACAGACAGACAGACAGACAGACAGACATGCAGACATACAGACATGCAGGCAGACAGACAGACATGCAGACAGACATACAGACATGCAGGCAGACAGACATGCAGACAGACAGACATGCTGACAGACAACGCTGAGGCAGGCAAACATGCAGACTGACAGACAGACAGACATGCAGGCAGACAGACAGACAGACATGCAGACAGACTGACGTGCAGACAGACAGACAGACATGAAGGCAGACAGACATGCAGGCAGACAGACATGCAGACAGACAGACATGCTGACAGACAGCGCTGAGGCAGACAGACAGACATGCAGACAGACAGACAGACATGCAGACAGACATGCAGACAGACAGACATGCTGACAGACAGACAGACATGCAGACATGTAGACAGACATACAGACATGCCGGCAGACAGACATGCAGACAGACAGACATGCTGACAGACAACGCTGAGGCAGGCAAACATGCAGACTGACAGACAGACAGACATACAGACATGCAGGCAGACAGACAGACAGACATGCAGACAGACTGACATGCAGACAGACAGACAGACATGAAGGCAGACAGACACGCAGGCAGACAGACATGCAGACAGACAGACATGCTGACAGACAGCGCTGAGGCAGACAGACAGACATGCAGACAGACAGACAGACATGCGTGCAGACAGACATGCAGACAGACAGCGCTGAGGCAGGCAGACATGCATGCAGATAGACAGACATGCAGACAGACAGACAGACATGCAGACAGACAGACATGCAGACAGACAGACAGACAGACAGACAGACATGCAGACATGCAGACAGACAGCGCTGAGACAGATAGACATGCAGACAGACAGGCAGACATGCAGACAGACAGCGCTGAGGCAGGCAGACAGACATGCAGACAGACAGACAGACATGCAGACAGACCACGCTGAGCCAGATAGACATGCAGACAGACAGACAGACATGCAGACAGACAGACAGACATGCAGACAGACAGCGCTGAGGCAGGCAGACAGACACCATGCTTCTTTAGGAATCTATAATGTGTGGAGTGTTTGAGCTCTCTCAATTACACAACAGGTACCTATTCATTTGTTCACTCCATTTGCTGTAACGATTTTACGGTGAGGACTTAAAATCTGAACTAAGAGATAATAACATGCATTTAGCGCAACAATCTAGTTCAATCAAAGAGAAGATTCTCACACTGAAAAAGGAGTTTCCCTACGAGGAAGACGAGGTGGCAAACAGGAAGTTCACTGACTCACAGAGGCAGCTGAGCGTGAATCAGGTGCATCAGGTGAGGCCAAAGAATCCAGGCTGGATTCTTCAACCCGCCTTTTACACTGATGAGGCTCTTTGCATCTGGATCTTAACACGCTCACTCCTCCTCATCCACTTCTTTCTTGTAACTCCTGCAGCAGCCTGTGCTCCTCTTTAACCTCCATCCATCCTCTCTTCTGTCATCTCACTCGCCTGGAGGTCGACCCCTCCGTCTGTCTTTGGTTCTGGCTCTGGTTCTAACTCTGCGAGGATGGCGCTGACTCACCCGCCTTCTCCTGTTATCTCATTAAGATGGCTGTCAGAGCAAACTGCAATTACTACAGCGTGCAGTGGCAGCGCTGCCTGCGTGCAGTGAGCTTCTCACGCATACGCCTCATTTCAGACCTGCCGTGACCTGTCTGCCACGTGCAGCTCACTGTCTGCGAATACTAATCAAACATACCGCTGAGCCCAATGCCTGCTGGTCTTTCTTCCAAAAAGATTGGAATTTTCTTCACCTTTGATCTCAAAATAATCAAAGTCCAACATCCAAAAGGATCAAATCTTCAGATCCATAACAAAGACGCTGTATGTTGCATGGTGTCACATTGACGTACAGCAAGTCAGTGGCCACTGATGTGATATAAGAGAAAGAAAATGGATGGAAACACTGGCAGTGAAGTGTTTGCCAATAGTTATGTTGACAGTTCTATCATAAGCCAGGATGACCGTTCCATGAAGATGATTAGTTCAACAGCTGGGAACAAAGTGGCCGTCAAGCATCAACTCATTTACAATGGAATTACAGCCTATGATATGAACTGGAATAGCATAATTGCTGTAATAACAGAGCATTGTGTAATTTTGGTACAGCAACTTTCAAATGCCATTAGCAAAATATGCCGTAGTGTAGGTGGTGCTTGGCAGCACGTGGAGTGTGAAGGCAGGAGGTCCAGAGAACACGCAAACACACACGAGCCTCATGAAGGTCGCATACGCACAACACTCCATTCCATTTCTATTCTGTGAATTCTGTATATTGGATTTGACTTCATTTCCATCCACATCACTGGGAACTCGGCGCCACAGCCCTGACTGAGCCAGCGGTTCCCTGCAGATGTGCTTTGGTTATACAGACATCACAGCAGCGCCAGGCAGCAAAACACAAGCGCTGCGTCGCCCGCTTTTATTTTCACCACTCTCTCATAATTTCTTTTCAATCGGTTCCACCTGCCTTCTGTGATGGTGCTCAGATAATATATTGGGCCGCCCCCGGACCACTAAAATGGTTTATTGCCATAGAGACACAGTAGAATTCTGCATTCAGGCCTGAGATGAAACAGAGAAGAACAGCAAAGGCAGTTGAATTAAGATTGGTGTTATTCACAGAGATGAATCAATTATTACCAAGTAAGATTTGCCCTTCCTGAATACAAAGCATATGGTAATGACACATCAAAGTGATTCAGAGGTTGAAGGGCAATAAATGAAAATGCTATTAAATAAATGTATATGGTCGAGCAGCTGCATTCCACTGCTTCCAGGCGACACACGGTCCCAGCAGCGTCTGCAGTGAAACGCTTTGTGTTTTTATTGCTTGTAGCTTTTTGTGTCTGAGAGCTTCTGGCTGAATTTCCTTTGTAGGTTTGACTGTTGAAACATTAATGGGGGAGATGCTGTCTCGGACCAATACATGCGCTGTCCTGCCAATAAAGCACTACAGCTCGTGGCCGTCAGTGTTTGCAGTAGCTTAGTTAGCTCCTCCTCCTCATCCTGCATCTGCATGTACCGAAGAACAACAATTCCACTGTAAGACTGGGAAAAGGGGCTGAAACCTCCCATGGCCTCTGATGCCAATCAGTGTGAGGTGAAGCATCGGTGAGGAGACGAACAGGCCCTGGTGGTTCTGTGAATTAAACATACTCCTTGAAAACTCAGCTTCTCACCTACAGTTTCTGTTGCCATGATTGTTTATTATTTGATGAGCATACAGTAGCTGAGCTCCTGCAACTGGCTGATGTTATCAAAATGATTGCGTACTTTCTAATCTGTCTCCACTCTGCGTTCTGATGCAGCGGTTGGAATCACCCGCCTGGTACTGTATCTTTTTGTCACAGCATCTGTTGTGCTTCTTCATGCAGACATGCAAACAAACAGAAAAACAAACACCACCAAGAGGCCTGAGCAATGTCCCGCAGAGTTTCCATGGCGACATGTTAAGTGCAGCCTCTGCCAGAACCCTTTTTCCCTCCTAGTTGATTTGCATTGCAAACAGTTGTCCAGAGTTGTGGGAGGCGGAGACAGAGGACGCAGGTCTAGTCTAAACCTTTATGGATGGTCATTCCTCACATATTCTGTCTGATTGGCTGGTGGAGCATTTTTTTACTCTCCAGCTTCAAGATTCACGTGCAGTGTTTTGTACTTTTGCACATTTTATCTGAATTATTATTATGCCATCATCGTGACAACATAATGTACTCTACCGCAAACTGGCAGCCTATGGTCTTTCTGTTTTACTTCAGTCTTCTCTGGATCTGGAGAATTTATTTGTTATATGAATAGTGCCCTTAAGAATGAAAGAGAATTAGAATGGAACAGCCTTCGATCATAAGCCTTGATCTCAAGCGTGTACTAAGTCATTCTGCGATACTTCAATAACAGTAATTTGAGTTCACGCTGAGGTCTGCGTATTCACAACTACCGTCATATTGATCAGGCTTCCATTAAAACACATCGTCCAGCGCACCAGTCTCACCTGTAGCCTACAGACTGGGTGAATATTAAGATTCTAATAATTAATATTGGCAGGGCAAAGATGGAGAGACTCCAAAGAGAGTGGCAGCATGGAAGAGGGATGAAGAGCGAGCTGGGTGTGAGACACAGTCGATGCAAAATGACCTTGTTACATAAAACATATGGACGAGAGCTGTGGTAATGCTGTTGGGAGGACATAGGGTGAAATATGGTCTATCTGTGTGCTAGGAAGAACCCACGAGGGTCTCGAGGTAGACGGAGCCAGACGTATCTAAACCAGACAGAACTGACAGAGAGAAAAGAGAATCATGGCTTATTTATAATCTCTGTTAGTCTGTGTCTTGATTTGGGCTCAGATCATATAGTAGGTCTGTGAAACGAGCCATGTTTGCTCTCAGATCAGCATCTATCTTTAGCTGCCATCACTGTCCGCACCAGACTGTCTCTCTCTGCTTCGTGTTCTCTCTCACACAAATCTCACTGCTGGGAGGAAAAGCAAGGAGAGACATGTATTGTACATTTTCTAGTGCAGCTTTTATCTAAAACACATTGTCTGGCTACAAACAAATCCAGTTCACTTCATTTCTGCAGTCAGGACGATGAAGCCGGAATGTGCTGTCCTGAGGTGCCGATCATTTTACTGTAGGTTATTTTGATTAGTTTATGTACAATACTCTTGCTCTTATGCTCTTAATTTTATTTTTAAGGAAATGAGAGCAATGTACAAACACAAAAAGAAGAACGTTTATCCCCCACATGAACGGGCCGGATCAGGTGGTTTGGTTCTATGTGCTGGTTGAGGGCTCACATAGCCAACAGGAAAAGGCTTCTTGTCAGTGTCTCTGTGTTGGCCTTCAGGGAGCCATGTTTTGACAGCAGCAGAAGGAACAGTCCATTACGGGGATAGCTGAGGTCCTTGGTTATCTTCCTGGCCTTGGTCAGGGGCCCTGATGTGGATGATGTGTTCAGCTGATGGAACCACCCAAACCAGGGTGTGATGTATCTTATCAAGATGCTCTCTGTCCACGGTGGAGGAGTGAACGTTCTCTACTGACATTCAGAAGGAGTTCGTTCCACTACAATAGCATGGTTTGTCAGTGATCAGACCCATCACAGACTTGATAATGGTGTAGGACTTCATAGGTAACCTGTGACATGTCTGCGTGTCGTCTGCCAGTTAGGAAACTAGACATGTACTAAAGGGCAAAAGGGCTGCTCCAGCTTGGTGCTGACTATTAAACGCTGGACAGTCGTCCACTAATTTATTATTAATAATTTCCCTGATGTGTGAAGGATTGGAAGATTGTGGGTCAACCAGTTTGGACGGTAAGCAGATGGTCCAGTCTCTGACAAGCCGTTTGAGACTATTTGAGGCAGAACTGGACCCAGGGTGCCACATGGTTCTGCTGCTGCCCTGGTCTGTACCCTCCTAAAGGCTTCTAAGGGGAACTGCAATCCCATGTGTGTCTCTGTAACATAACACTAACCCTCAGTCAGCAAACTTGCTTTCATTGACACTGTTATGTATCACGATAGACAGACACGTGCGACACGCTGGCTTGCTGCCCTCAAGGCGGTTTGTCCTTTGTTTGCCTTCAGGATCTCACTCACTTTTTGTCATACATAAAGTAAGCAAAGGTGAAAAACTGCAACCTTAGGCTAACAGATAGTGAACTTAAAGAGACCATATTATGCAAAATTAACTTTCTGCTGCTATCCTATGGGGTAAATGTAGGTACAGTACACACAAAGTCAGACTGAAGTCAGACAGTTTATTTGTCTCTAGTTTTGTGAAAACCAGCCGAGAATTGTACAAAACCTTCCAGACCTTACACAACACAAAGACAACTATTTACAATGATACTGTAAAGTATGGTTAGCGTGTTGCGGTCCTCTTGCCCAGGTTGTGGGCTCATTCCCCCAGTGGGAGGGCTGCGCCCGGAAGGGCATCTGTAAAACTAGCATGCAAATCATTTGCTAAAAGGAGGTACTTTTACTGTAAAATATATAAATCACTTCAGAAAGGAATGAAGGAAAGGGAAACTCCCTTTAACTGAAGAAACCTCCAGAAGAACCAGGGTGGGTGGCAATCTGTCTGGACTGGTTGGGGTGAGGGGACAGAGAATGGCCAACTGCACACTGGACAAACAGTTGTACAGTAGAAATGTTCCAAAGAGGATTTTAATGAGAGACATCTGATATGTAATGACTTCATAAGCCATTTTTTTGTAAGAGGAGATTTGAATGAATCACTCCTGTTAACAAAATCATGGGGTGGACAGACACTTTTAAGCGCCTTGGTCACAAGAGAGGTCAGAGCAATTTCTTTAGGGAGCTGTATGTAAAAATGTTACTGGGTCTATTTTTATGTTTATCACAGTTTACGGGTCAATAACTTTCTGCCATGCAAGTGTCATCATCTAGCCTCATCTGAAAAAACCCTGCTGGTGTGTTTGGGATCTGTTCTCCAGCTTTTAAAGGGTTTTTGTTTTTTGTGACAATGATCGGTGCCAAATGTGTCAGAATTAACACGAGATACAGATTTGCACTGCCTCCGTTATTCAGCTCATTGGCTCCTTAGTCTTTATGTTTGTGCGTATCAGTGTTAGCGTTGGTCATGTGGGTGAAGTCTGTGTTTGATGGTCTAAGAAGATGAAGCACCGTCATTCAAGTGTGAGGGAGGCTTGAGTGCTGCCAGGTAGGATTACGATAGCTGCTCTTAAAGTAGGGATGTTGTGAAGCACATGTCGTTTATTCTCTCCCTCACTCTCTCCTATAGAGTAATTATACCCTATTAATATAATAGTGTGTGCCCATAAACATATACACCATCTTACAGTAGGATGTTATCATTTCATTTATCGGGTGTTCTGTATTATCATTAGCTTCAAGTAATGCTCAGAAGGTCCTTACCATCCCATAGTGTGCACCACTAGGTTTAGTGTTAGATCAAATGCAGAATAGTGAATAGTGGTGAAACTTAGGAATCACTGTTTCCTTCCACAATGGAAGTCAGTGAACATGCATCTGGCACCTGTTCTATTTAGCATAACTCGTATGTCTATACTTCTGTGCTGGGGTGTGATGATGACTAATATTTTGGTACCACTTAAATAACCTAACAATACGTCTTCCAACACAAAGCATGTAATATGTGAAAACTAATTGGATGTATGATGTTTGATTCAGCTCAGTTGTTTTCTCCTGCTACTGTATCTGTTTACAATAAGCCATAAACATGTACATAATGTAAAACTGAGCCTATAATAGCTTGTAATGGCACATTGGTCTTGATCCGTTTTCATACTCGACCTTCTGCCTTTGGAACTGGTATTAGACCTGAGCTTGTGGTTCATCACAATGAATCAAAAACCAAAAAAAGATCAGCCAAAGCAGGTTTGTCTTGTCCAGCAGCCTGCACCACATCTGCCTTCCTTCTGTTTTGGCTGCAGATGTTTATTGAACTTCAATTCTTGAAACTTTACCAAAGAGCAAAAGGAATATTAAACACATTGAACCCCAAACAGTTACGTAATCCCTATAGGTTTAAATATAAATCTTAAAGACGTAGGTGAGAGGTGACAAACTGTGTTTTCTCAGGAAATCTTTGTAGCATTGGAAGTGGGTGGGTTCTTCTGTATATCCTGAAGAAGTAAATGAGGAGATCAGCTAAAATCAATATGTTGCGAAGCCAAACACTTTGTAAGGCACGCACTCCACCAGCTCCATCCTTCCCTCTGTTCTTCTGCACTGCAGCTATCTCTTTATCACTCCATCTCCACAGCTCGCCTTGGGTGCAGGCTGTTGCTAAGGAACGGATAGGGGGAGTGGTGGATGTATTAGATGTGCTTTCTTTTGCTCTCCTCTCGCTTTTTCCCCCAACCCTCTTTGACGAGTTCAAAACTTTTTCAGTGGGAAATGTCAGAGAAAATCAATCCCTTCCACTCTCCTCAACTTCATTTTACTCTCTGCAGATCTGCTCCTTCTCGCTTCTTTCTTTGCCTCTCTGTGTGCTGGCTTCAGTCTAAATATACACCAGGAACTAAGCCTGTCTCTGTTTGCTTGTATTGACTGTACAACAACATCCTGGATTTCATGACTCTTTTCTATTTTTCTTGGTTGTTTCTGTTAAGAACGTCATTCTCTAAATTTCCAACTGGAAATCCAGAGTTAATGGATTTTGGCACATTCTGAATGATTCGGTGCCTTTTCCTAGTTTGATTTTTTGTTTTTTATTGCTGACATTTTTGTTCATTGTCTGTGTGTTTCTCATCTCCACTGTAAACAAACCAAAGCCACTTGAAACCCAGGTGTAGTTTAGATTGAAAGTGAAGTAAATGGTCTGTGTTCAGCCCACAAATATCACAGTGTCATTGACATACAAAGTAAAGGAGTAGAAGTGGAACTCCCATGGACGCCCTGCAGGCTCCGTGGCCTGGTGCAGCCTGTCATTAACTGGAGGTGAAGGGCAAGAGCACCCCAGGTGAAATGAGGAGTGAAGGAACACATTGACTGTTTCTGCAGAAGGGCAGAGCTAATGGAGAACAGATTATGTCAATTAACACTAACAGTAGGAAGGCATTAATCAGCTAATGATGGTTCAGTGACACTCAGGAAAGAATTGGTTGTCCACAAGAGTAAAATATAAGCTGTGCTTTAAGTGTCTGACCTTAAGGACAGATGTGGGAAACGTCACGCTGCGTTCACGGCCTGTGCAGCCTCCTCAACGCCACCCTCTGTTGTCTGTGGAGAACAGTGAGAGAAGCTGTGTTTCCATAATGATGATCCCAAAATGCTTTTGATAGTAACACTGATTATTTCACAAAATTTTGGAAAAAGTGGTAGCAGTAATTTCCTGAAACTGAGAGAAAGTAGACGGCAGCAGGTACAGTAGCTGAAAAGCAAAGCTGCCGCTGCCACTGGCTTGAAGCAAAGTGACACAATCAACAACTGAAGTCACAGTAACACAATGCAAGATTACATCAGTGATTTGAAATTCAAGGCATGTTTTATTTTTATGGGTCTGTTTTTGATTTCATATTATTAGTGTAAGAATCTATTTGTCATTGTTTGCTGGTCAAGTATTGTCTGTTCTCCCCAAATTTGTAAATGAAACTTGAAGTGTGTATCATCAGCTGAAAAGCTTTATTTGTCAGTTTTATCCAGAAATGCAGCTCAGACTAAAAAAAAAAACAGATTTTTCATTTTTGCATTGTACGTTTCCCCTACTACCACCTATTCGTGAGCACGTCTGGTTATATATGCATCTCTACTAACTCTGGTTGGGGTTCGGTCAGCAAACAACAGCATTTTCGTTTTCTGCCAGTCGTCCTATAGTTAATGAGCTGTAAAATGTAGGCCGAGTGTGGTCTCTGTAGTCACTGAAAGAGGAGGATACACTGTATGGACCACTGCTCCTCAAAGCGAGGTTTGGGAATCCTCAGGGATCATTAGGCTCAAGCAATCCTCTGGATGAAGAGGCAATAGTTTAATTCTTCTGTAATACAATGCACTTAAAATGAGGGCATCCTTAAGGGTGGATTGTAATTGTATTGGTCAATAGGGGAAAATGAAAAAAAGAGCTTTGCAATAACTAGAAAATACAAATTTATCCGGTTTCCTGAGGATCGGTTTGCCTGCATATGCCGCTTGATTCAATTTGGCTGCACTTGATTTGTGCCAGCAGGCAGCTGTGCACTGGCTGGGAGATGTCTGCGGTCTGTATGTGAAGAGGCATGCGCTCATCAGAGGAATGGTTATTCGCCCCAGCCTTCTGCTGGACGCCATCACAGCACAAATTTGTACATTCATGTCATTTTGATCTAAAACAGGAATTACAGCGGCAGCTCCCATTTGTTTCCATGCGTGACGACTTTATTTGCTGACATATTTGGCCACATTTTTATCTCATATAGATTTATGACTGCAATAAAGCCAATTACAGGAACAGCCAAAACTCCATTTCCCCCACAGTGCTGGTTAGACCGCGCTTCTTTCTTGGTCTTGGAGCAGGATTACTTTTTTCTCCCTCTCTCACTTGAGTGCATTACTCGACTCACAGCTCACTTGCAAATGCAATGCAGCACACGGCGTGTGATTAGCCAGTGTCTGGCCAGCAGCCAGCACTGGTGTGACAGAATGTGTTAACATGTGGCAGGAAAAGTTACAGTACAGAAGCACTTGGACAGGACGGTAGTTTGACAGATGCTCAGGACAGGTGCGAGTTGAGAACCTGATGTTTGTTCAAAGGATCTGGACTGAGAATCCAGTGTGTGTTACTGGGGTCTTCAGCGTGACCTGTAAACGCTCTGTCACACTGCGTCCCATTCACACGGTGACTTATACAGGCCCTGACTCATTCACACAACTTCAGCTGACACATTGGGGGTAACTTGGGGCTCTACTGGGCTTTCGACCAAGAACACATACACAAGACTATATACAGAGAAACACACTGGCGCCACAGGACAGGTTTATTGGGCCAAGATGGCACCCTAGGCGAGATCGTCAGTTTGCGTTTACGCACATGTTCTGAGTAGGGGAATAGTGAATTCAGTCTCTGTGGAAGCAGCAAAGGTGGCATGAAGGCGGTCTGGAGAGGCGGTGGTGAGGGCAGAAGCCTGGGCTGGTTGTCGTACGATCCCATGGCGTCGAGGTGGATTTGATGGCTCTTCTCCTCATCCATCTGCAGGGAGGAACTCAAGCAAGGACAGTAGAAAATCAATGGAACAGTGACTAGACACAAGCCAGCGACCGAGAACAAGTAGATGACTTGAATACTGTGCCAGCTGATGACCTGTTCCTGATTTGCTGTTTGAGCAGGTGACAGTCTCCAGGCCACTCCTAAAAACATGACTCACCCATGACTTATTAACTCAGTTTCAGTTTTTTGGTACGTCTCAAAATCTTTAGTGGAACAAAACTTACTAGTTCCATTTATCAAACAACAACCTCCCTTCCAGTTTCCACCAACTTCCTGTCTGCTGTCGTCACTGTGTGTATGAAGATGCAAAGTAGCTTCAGACTCAGGACACATGGTGGGAGGTGTTTGTCTCCCCAGCTAAGTGGTACCATGAGTAACCATCTAAACCAGTAAAGTTTACCAGTCCTCACCTCCCTCTGGCAAAGCCCTGTTCATCCTCTACAGGGCTCTGCTTCAAGAACCTACACTTTCCTCTGCTCTTCAATACTACTCCCATGAGTCCTCCATCCATGTTTAGCCATCCCAGTCTGACGACATGAACACAGCATCTCTCTGTCTTTAGAAAGTGAGTATTGAGTCAATGAGGAGCGTCCGTCTTCATGCACTATAATCATTTGTTACTCTTTAAATAAACATTTGACCCCTGTCGTATTTCTTAACACTGCAAGTACAAACACTTTAAATCAAAGAGCCTGAAAAACAGACACCATAACCTAAAATTAGTCTTCAGATACTACTGATAATAATGCTGACTGCACATATTTACATCTTGTTTCGAATCTTTGTCATTACATAACATGAGCATTTGGATTGTACATGAATCAGTGTTTTGCAATGTCCACTGTACAGTAAAGGAACTTTAAGTTGCACACAAGTAGACTGGATTAAACTTGAATACATGCATTTGCACCACCAATGATCAATCAATGAAGTGCAAATGGCTTCTGTAGAATTATTCCCAGTGGTTATAGAACTGCAGGCCAGAGAGCGCACACTCTCTACAACACTGTGTTGGCAATTTAACAAATGTACCAGCCATTAACTGAAAAATACTGTTTGTCACAACAAAAGGACATAAGTCTTAACTTGGTCTGAACCTGACTGAATAGTGTCTCGCTTGGTGATAAGTCATTGGCTCCACAACAAGTACAGCAGGCCTGTTTCAACTAAGACCTAAGAAAGAATAAACACAAATTCACATTTGATAGTTCCTTTCATTCTTGTAACAACTAAAAATGAATAAATAATAATTAATGTGGATCAGTGGATTTGAATTTTTTGGGACATTTGTCATTAATATAGTGTTGATGTAGATTATTTCCAGAGATAATTTAGTCTCATGGATGAAAGCAGACAACTGGCTAACATTTCCTTCTCTGTGTTGTGACACTGTTTAAAGGTGTTTCATTTTTACGTAACAGAACACAGACTGTAGAACACAGTAGGAGACATAGAGGGCGGAGAATATGTGATTACGGTCGGTTGTGTTGCCTCTTATTTGGATCCATCCATGCACCTGTCCATCACAGGTGCGTGGATGGATGGATGGATGGATGGATGGATGGATGGATGGATGGATGGATGGATGGATGGATGGATGGATGGACGGATGCATGGATGGATGGATGAATGCATGGATGGATGGATGAATGCATGGATGGATGGATGAATGGATGGGTGGATGGATGGCCAAATGGATGGATGGATGGATGAATGGATGGATGGATGGATGGATGAATGCATGGATGGACGGATGAATGGATGGGTGGATGGATGGCCAAATGGATGGATGGATGGATGGATGGATGGATGGATGGATGGATGGATGGATGGATGGATGGATGGATGGACGGACGGATGCATGGATGGATGGATGGATGGATGGACGGACGGATGCATGGATGGATGGATGGATGGATGGATGGATGGATGGATGGATGGATGGATGGACGGACGGACGGACGAATGCATGGATGGATGGATGAATGCATGGATGGATGGATGAATGGATGGGTGGATGGATGGATGGATGGATGGATGGATGGATGGATGGATGGATGGATGGATGGATGGATGGATGGATGGATGGATGGAGGGAGGGACGGATGCATGGATGGATGGATGAATGCATGGATGGATGGATGAATGCATGGATGGATGGATGGATGAATGGATGGGTGGATGGATGGATGGATGGATGGATGGATGGATGGATGGATGGATGGATGGATGGATGGATGGATGGATGGATGGATGGATGGATGGATGGATGGATGGATGGATGGATGGATGGATGGATGGATGGATGGATGGATGGATGGATGGATGGATGGATGGATGGATGGATGGATGGATGGATGGATGGATGGACGGACGGATGCATGGATGGATGGATGAATGCATGGATGGATGGATGAATGCATGGATGGATGGATGAATGGATGGGTGAATGGATGGCAGAGAACTTTCCAGCTTCACAGGTAAAAAAGTTCAGCAGCTGGCTGACCTCACCACAGAAAATGAAACGTTAAGAATACAGATACTTTAGGATGTGGCGACTAAAGGAAGAAAACACGTTAATGGGAATGAGAAAAATGAGAAACAGAAACTACATTTGATTAACAAGGACAGTTTTAGTGCTGCAGTGTAAAAAAAACAACTCAACATTGAGGGATTGAGTGCTACTGATGAGTTGATGGAAGGTAAACATTAGGTTACATATACATTATAATCATGAGTTATGTAGTGAATAATGGTGTGGAGCTGCAGCAGTGTTCTCTGTGCACCCCCCCCCCCCCCCCCCCCCCCCCCCAGCTCCCTCCTCAACATAGGGTTATGTTAAAAAAGGATAGTTAGAAAATAGGGTTTCCTTATCACATTACTTTGGGAATGAATTGAACTACCTTACACTTTATTTACTCTCCTTAAAGATCAAATCCTGCAGGTGCTCCAGATAATAACCAGGTAATGGGGGTATGTCGTTGTTTATTTTCCCTCGCTGTGTGTGTGTGTGTGTAGACAAAGATGAAAATTGTATCACTAAACAACTATTTAGTTGATCAACTCGCATTATTTTGGAGTGTATAAAATTAAATAGGTAACAGTTTAAAGAAGCAGATCAGCATATTTCAGCAACGACGCAGTTATAGCGAACATCTGTTTAAATGCTCTTTATAAATGAAATACCCAGCCTCGCTCCGTGGTGATTATTCTTCATCTACCAAAGCAAAACACACCAACAAAAGGGATTTAGAGGAAGAAGGGAAACAATAAAATCCACTTAAGAATATTTCTTTTACACAGAGTCCCCTCAGACCTTCTAAAGACATTTATTATGGTGCAGTTCGTCATTTACAAAATCCCAAACAAGTTTAATATCCACACGCTCACTTTCTCATTTCCATCCATTCTCTCCAAACTCCCTCTCTCTCCTCCCGTCATTGTCACATGTATTGTTGTATTTTCATACAACAAAACACAAGAAGCAATTTGCCTTTTTCCACTCATATTTGAGATCTGCTCTGTCACAAGGCAGACTTTGTTGTTAAGAGGCTAACAACAGAACTCAGAGCTGAGCAGAGCTTTGTGTCATTTTCACACTTTGACAGAGTTTTGATATATGTACCGCACACAGATATTTCTTGTAGCTGTCACACTCTGTTCAGCTGAGCTTTAAACTTCAAACTGTAGCATCTCTCTCTCGCTTATGCTCTAGACAGGAATTGTTAGCTGGATTAGTCATTGTCACCAATGATGCAACAGTAAACCATTGACACCCTTGTGACTTGACAAGAATTAATTAATCATCATCCTGAACATCATGACATTCATATCATAAACAAAGATGTTACAGATTTAAACCACACAAATTATGTAAATCATGTTTTGAGACTGGATTTGACAAGAAGAAAGTGGATTTCGACTTTTGAACAAGAGCTGGACTGTAAAATGGCAGTAGTAGCTCTACCAAACATTTATTGAGTTTAAACAAGCAAAGAGATATTGTCCGTTCTCACACTAGTGCCAGTTATGTGATACATGCTGAATCGCAGACCCTGAATCTGTCTGAATTACTGAAGGGTGATTAGTCTGATTTGTAGTGGCTATAAAGCTCCACTAAAAGCAACAAGCGCGTGGTCTGCTGTTAACTGCACATTACCTTTCAGTCCTTTCAGCAGGTGGTTGGACCATCAGAGGTCGGGTTCCAGGCTCTTAATGTTTCATATGCTACTGGATGATTCACAGTAAATGGGCTCTTTTTGCCTGTAATGAGGCAAAAAGGGAATGGAAGGGGTTCGTCGCAACTCATTTCATTAGTGTCTTCTTGTCCCAGTCACTGAAATGAGTGATGAAAAGAACATTCTCAGATGGGGCGTAACTGATAACGCTGAGGTAACAGCTGATACCGTGTTTAAGGGATGGAGGCTGGAAGGGGCGCGTGTGTGGTAATACATGTACTGTGCGCGTTAAACAGGAAGAAGAATTAAAGTTGCTGTCACTTTGTGTAGCTCGATGTCCTATGAAGCCGTATCCTGCTGTAATGACAACGCTGCACACGCTGCAGCTGCAGAAAAGTGAAGCCGGACAGTTAACGACACCACTTATCACATTTACTGAACACTAAAACGTCCAAGCACGGCTTTGACTGAGTGTTTAACACAGAGGCCGAACGTGCCTCATTACTCACATACGCATTCATAGTCTCAGCAGTGTGATGTCATCAGACTGTAATGGATCCCAGAGCAGTGAAGTGACATCTCACTTTATTTATATTCTCTAGGACCAGTTCACAACAAAATACTGGATCGCAATGCACTTTACAAAATCATATTTTAGACAATTCAAAATCACAACAACTGCAGATGAAAATGTCTCCTGAGCAGTTGAATTTACTGTCCAACGTGCCATTTGGTTTCAGCAACACGGACATAAATGAGTGAATGACTGAATTAATCACATTGTTTGGCTGTTTTACACATTCTACATAATCTGATTCTGTTTTTTGCAAAATTTGGTTTGTGAAATTTTTAGACTTTAATGTTAGGGCCATTATGTTTATCCCAAACTCAGTTTTGTGTGGCAAAATTTGGGGCCTCACCAGTAAAGTCTTGTCATTTTTGTATGGCACCAACCGTGGGTTGTTGCATTTGAACAGTGTAGTAGCCAAACTGTCTAAATCAGCCATGTCAGCACACATAGTGCAGCCCCCCCCCACACCCCACCACTGTTCAGTGGGAGCAGAACGCCGATGTCGCAGGTCTGTCCGTGTCTGCGTCCTGCTCACGTCCTGAAGTATGCAAATATATAAATACATGTCAAAGGCGTTGATGAGCTAAATTGGTACCATACTGAATTATGTTTGATGCTTTTACTGAATTCACATCACTAACTGAAGGCACAATATGTAAAATAGCGTTGAGTCTAACAGCAGCTGCCAGCTGCTTTATTGATGACTCACTGATGCCAAAGTATGCACAGAACATTAAATTTTAATTCTCCTGCTGTTTTATTTCATAGATGTTTGTCAAAATGTTAATTTAAGCATTTAAGGGAAAATCAAGCACTTTGTAATTACATGAACATTTCTGCTTCTCTCTCCAGCTCACTTACCCTCGCTCTCTCACTCCCTCTTCTTCTCTCAAGGTGCCATTAAAGAAATCCCCAATT
Source organism: Betta splendens (assembly GCF_900634795.4). Lineage (NCBI taxonomy): Eukaryota > Metazoa > Chordata > Actinopteri > Anabantiformes > Osphronemidae > Betta > Betta splendens. The sequence continues at coordinate 32,936,413 of NC_040884.2, read as the reverse complement.
ACTCCTAATAATGATGTAATCAAGCATGGCTGACGTGCCAGCGAGCTTTAATTAAGTTATTAATTAGCTGAATAATAGGTTTTTTATTCACCGACACAGGAGCCGAGTCTCCCATGGCAGGAGGTGTGTGTGTGTGTGTGTGTGTGTGTGTGTGTGTGTGTGTGTGTGTGTGTGTGTGTGTGTGTGTGTGTGTGTGCAGGTGGGCTGTGGCAGGTACAGTATGTCTGTGAGCACAGCGGCTGGATGAAACTGAGACGGAGAAGAATGTGGGGGAGCAGTCTGAGAAACTGTCAGAGAAAGAAATTATTCTAAAAAAACTCATGAAAACATTCCTAGGGAGAACGTACAAACACACAAATCAGGTTTTATTCCTGCGGCCTCTGGGCTCCAACGCTGGAGGCCAATTTAACCTTCTCACATGTTGTGCTAAGTTAAGGCTCAGCAAAAGCACAGCCACGCGCTGCATAATTACCTGGATATGAATAATCTGAGGTGACCTCCGTGACTGCAGAGGTGCACTGCCAGTTGATCCAATTAACTTTAAACCAAGGCTTTTAATTTATCTGCAAATGGCTGCTCTTCTCCGGGGAGGAGGAGAATGTCAAGCAGCTCATTCACTATACAGCTCTTTCTTTTCCTCTGATCTCGGAGTACGACTTGATTTTCCATTCTGACAGTGGAAACATGGAAGCAGCAACACTTATCTCTGCAGACCGCTCTGCTGGTACGCTTCTTTTTACAGCGTTGTCGCCCACATCAAAGGGCTTGAGAGTCATACTGTGCCTCACGTCACTGGACCGGCTGTCAGGAGCCTTCTTCGTTGAGTCTTTGACTTTTGCCTGTGTTGTTTTTAGCTTCTTTTTTTATTATTTCCCGGCTTGAAGACAAAAATTGGGGTTCTGGTGTCCGAACCTATAGTTGTGTGAGTGTTGCTGCAGCCCTGTGTCCGGCGTGACGGGCGTGTGCTGGGACACGCTAGCTCCAAGCTAGGTTCACGCTAGCTCCACGCTAGCTCCTTGTAGCTCCACGCTAGCGCCATGCTAGCTTCTTGTAGCTCCACGCTAGCTCCACGCGTGCTGACACACCTTTTATCCACACATGCGCTGCAGTGCAGTGACAGGTGCAAAGCATGTTTTATGATTCAGCAGCTGTCACAAACAGCTGGATGCACTTGACATATTTCATTCCTGCTCTATTGTGCTTTTTTCATTTCCACCATTTTGGAAACACTGTTGATAACATTTTACCCTCATGCATTTAAATGGAAAGCCGTGGGTTTCCTGCCGAGTGAAGGAAGCTTTTAGATACCACTGCTTACAGTGTGTTGGCTTATCACGCAGTGGAACAGCTAATGGGAGCCAAAGCGAGTGGCTTTAATAGAGATTCAAAGATTCTGTGTCTTTCCGCCCACTTTGTGGCTGTGCTGTTCGACCTTGGTGTTTGATGCAAGGTCACAGCAGCGCAGTGCCCTGAAAACGTGGTTCGCGAGGCGGCGTGAGCAGCCTGCTGCCTCTGTGCGTGAACCAAGAGCAGCTCCTCAGCCCCGTCTGCTCTCCTTTGCCCTCCCATATATTGTCTTAGCTATCAGCCAATCCACCAATGGCTCTTCTTCTTCAATAACTGGAGGAGATCCCGGCCCGCTGGGGAAGCAGGACGGAAGCCAAGTGAATGCAGAAAGGCCTTTTATCTCTTTCTCTCTTTATTTTATTCCGTCTCCCTAGTGTTTCCATTCACTGGGTCCCTCTCTTTATCTGGCTCCCACTCCCTGTCTGCGTCTCAGGAGATTGCTTAAAAGCGGGCGCATGCAGAACAGTCAGAGCTGCGGCGCTTCACCGTACGTAACAGAATTATCTGCTCGGCTCCAGACTCTGCTGCCAGTGCCTCACCTTCACCCTGCTGCTGCGCCTGTACAGCAGCAGCCTTGCTTGGACAGATCTGGAGCTGTGGCTGTGGAGGAGAGGCCTGAGGCCTGTGGAATAAAGATGTATTAGGTGCTTGACTCTCTCAGCCTTGAGGGTATAATTCAAATTGACTGCAAATAAAAAAGGAAGAGCTTAAAGGAATAATACAGTGAGCTAG
>NC_040884.2:32916834-32929334 GCF_900634795.4 Betta splendens | reverse complement strand
AAAGTTTTTTATGACCCCAGACCTTGTTGTAGAACCTCACTATTCTCTGCTAGAAGTGTGTGTGTGTGTGTGTGTGTGTGTGTGTGTGTGTGTGTGTGTGTGTGTGTGTGTGTGTGTGTGCGTGCATGTGCGTGCGTTTGTGCATGTGTGTGCGTGCGTGTGTGTGTGCGTAAGCATGTGTGTGCGTGTGTGTGTGCGTAAGCATGTGTGTGCGTGTGTGCGTGCGTGTGTCTGCATGGATGTGCGTGCGTGTGTGTGCATGTGTGTGCATGTGTGTGCGTGTGCATGCGTGTGCGTGTGTAAGCGTGTGTCTGCATGCGTGTGCGTGCATGCGTGCTTGTAAGCATGTGTGTGTGTGCGTGCGTGTGCATGTGTGTGTGTGCGTGCGTGTGCATTTGTCTGCATGCGTGTGCGTGAGTGTGTGTGCGTGCGTGTGCATGTGTGTGTGTGCGTGCGTGTGCATTTGTCTGCATGCGTGTGCGTGAGTGTGTGTGCATGCGTGTGCATGGGGGTCACATTCATGCAGGAACACTATAATAGGGCCTCTATTCTGGAGGCGTCTTTTATGCATCGGCCATTCTCTGTGAAACGCTGCTCTGTGGCCCTGATTCATTATCCTGAGTGAGATCGAGAGAGGGAGAGGTGAGAAGGAAGAGGAGAAGTTGTCGTCAGCATCCTCCTCCAGCTCTTCCTCTTCTACTCTCATCCTCCTCGTCACAGGGCTCACTTCCCAGCAGGCACTGTGGGGGTGGTGCCGGCACAGCAGGCTTTTATTGTGATGGACTTTGTCTCTTACGAGGACTGATGCGGGGACGATGTCTGTGTCACATTGAGAGACAGACGGACGTCTCAATCCTCAGCTGTTTTATCGGCATCTAGGAAAATAGCCAGTAATGAATTAAATATAAGGCTCAGGTTACCTGTGATTCAATGTGGAACAAAAACAGCCCAGCTGGTAAAGGTGGAGCAGAACATTATGACCACTGACAGCTGAAGTGAATCACACTCATTACCTCGTCATCGTTGCATCTGGCAGCGGCTGAGACTTAGTGGGAGAAGAGAACGCTGCCAAGTAAACGTGGAACCTGAGATGTGAATGGGTCTGACATGGACCAAGTTATAACAACGGGGTCAGAACATCCTAAAGCTGCAGCTCCTGTGGACCTGCAATGGTCCCATGTGGTCCAATGAAGGGACAGTGGTGAACCTGGACCTGGATCACGCAGCAATGACAGAAGTGGCCTGCTCTGATTCCACCAGTTTAAGTCCCAAACAGGGTCAAAACAGGAGTTGAGGCGTTGACTTGGCCTCCACACTCCCCACATACTGATCATCTGGACAAACGGGTCTGATCTGCATCCTTCAGACCTCAAGCATGCGCTTGGAACCAACTGGTTGAATCTGGAGGCACGCCTTCAGGGTCCAGATGAGTCAGGTCTCACTAAAACTATGTTAGGCAGGTGGTCATGATGCTATTTCTGATGTAACTGTGGTGTTTGGCTCTGAACTGTATTGAACTTAACATGGAATGGATTCAAATGTACAATTTGTTTCATTGCGTGAGGACAGAATTCATGAATTGAGTTTGTTATTTAGTTAAGTATTCTATAAGGAACAAACCACCCACAGGTTAGTTGCTGTTTTGCTGACTTGAACCCACCACAAACATTCATTCACCCTCTGCTCCTGGTTCCGGCTCAGGGCCGTCTGTCCAGGGTCACCTGCTGTTCAACGTGTCCTTGCAGAGTCACTTCCATTACATCCTCTCCCTCAGCTCCCCATTCTCTCCTTTCTCTACATTTATCTTACTCTCTCTCTACCCATTCTGATAATTGAGTCAGTATCTTTTGCCTTTGCCTTCTTCCTTCCAGGCGACCACTTCTTTCTCTGTGCCTCCTGCATTTGTGCAGGAAGAGGCGGAGAAAAGGATGCAAAGCAGCTGAAGATGGACAGATACAGATACAGATACAGAAACAGACACAGATACAAATACAGACACAGATACAGATACAGATACAGATACAAATACAGATACAGATACAGATACAGATACAAATACAGATACAGATACAGATACAGATACAGATACAGATACAAATACAGACACAGATACAGATACAGATACAAATACAGACACAGATACAGATACAGATACAGATACAGATACAGATACAGATACAGATACAGATACAGATACAGATACAGATACAGATACAAATACAGATACAGATACAGATACAGATAAAGACACAGACACAGATACAGATACAAATACAAATACAGACACAGATACAGATACAAATACAGATACAGATACAGATACAGATACAAATACAGATACAGATACAGATACAGACACAGATACAAATACAGAAACAGAAACAGAAACAGACACAGACACAGAAACAGATACAGATACAGATACGATGGAGGAATCTCACTGTTTAGGCCTCTGCACTGCAGCAGCTTTAAGGAGAGGCCTACACACACATACACACTGCCGCCTGCACACAGTGAAGGTTCACACAATCAGGCTGCACACAGTAAACAGTCATCAGGCAGGAAAAAGACAAGGGTGAAAAAGAAGCGATATCTACTGAAAAGTACAGAAGATGCAGAGAGGAGGAAACGTGTCTATGATGGTGTGACCTCCGTCCTGAACAGGAGAAGGAGGAATGAATGAGATTACATCAGACATGTGCATCAGCCTGTTCACTGACCTCATCAGGGACGTTTTAATCTTTGAATCTAAATGCTCGTCACCATCTCGCTTCTCGTCCCAGGAAGCAGCATCGTTGGGGCTGTGAATGTTACAGCTGAGGGACCAGGGCACCTGTGTTCTTTGCTTACATTTTACTATGGGAACATTTCATCAATATGAGCTGGCTCTCATATTTTCAGAACTGTTGGTGGTTTGGTTTTAGCAACTCCCTGGAATGAGAAGTGAAACTGACCCGACATGTGCTTCTACAGCAGATTCACCAGGACACCAAAAAATCCAGAAGGAAATCCACATGATCAAAACGCAGCAGTTTCCGTTGCTGTGTAGGCTCATGACACGTCGCTAGGCAACACAGCGTCTGATGGGATTCACCTGTGAAGTCTGAATCAACAGCAATGGGTGATTTGCTGCCACGCTCACCTGTCTGTTCACTCCTCCAGAGCTGTTGTGCGTTGTTGCCTCCTCCACAATCTGTTCCCGGTTCAGCATCTCTGCTTTTCATATGCACTGCTCAAAATAAACTGTCCATTCAGCCAGAATCACTAGACTCCTCACACTGTGCTGCTGCGTCCACGGAGCAGATCCAGAGCCAGCGTGAGGGCGCATCAGGACCATTAGATGACATACTGTACCTGCAGACCTGCTGCTGCAGCTGAGTCAATACCCACATGTACAGTTAGTGATCAGTCACAGACTCTAGGACGTTGGGTCCAGTTAAAGACATTTCTGGTGGATCTGTGTGTGACCTTATGCCACAATTTGAAAGGGAGATCAGTGGACTACAAGCATGGGTGCCGAGGATTAAGGAACAACCTCTGGTTCCTGCCTCTGGTGTCTTCGGGTTCTCAGAGAGCTGATCTCACGTGGGTGCAGGACTGCAGCGCTTGGAGCCTTGGAGGCGCCGCTCACACTGGACACGTGCACGTCCATCCTCTAACAAAGCGCCACCGTTTGTGTGACCCGATTATCCTGGACTCAGCAGCACTATTAGCAGCTATTTTAGGAAGTTAAAGCTAAATCTTCTTGTGAAAAATGAGAGAACACCTTGACCTTTTAAAAGCATTCATGTTCTGCAGTTTGTATTCCTCCAGACAATTATGTAGTAAAAGTACACAGTTTTCCTCCGTGGCCATTTGTAAATAGCCTGATTCATCATCACCACCTTTGTGTGCCCCATGTGGATAAGCTCTCATTAGACTGGTCCAGGGAGGACTATTATTATTTTTTACCAGTTTTGTAGAACCCAACAGCTGCAAAGAGTCCAGTTTGATCTCACACAGCAGCCAGGAAGCACATATACATCAGCTGGCTTATGTACACCATCTATATGGAGCACTAGAGCGGCAGTGACTCATTGGGCGCATGCATTAAACATTTTGTTTACCGATTCTATTACTGCCAGCAGCATAATGCTAGCACAGCAATTCAGTGATAACAGGTGAAGTTTTGTAAATTCATGGCACTATTACTTATGAACAGCCCCCACCTTTGGGGAGTGAAAAGCATGAGTGCATATACTTATTATGAATACTGGGTGTTGTGAATGTCTGCTCTCCATCATAATGTGCTGTAGTGTACATATTTTGTACTTGAGCTGAGACATGCAGCACTTGAGAGCCTGGACCTATTTATTTGACTAGCAGAAGGTAATATTATATCTGCACAGAAGCTGAAATCACTCTGCGCTCACGTCTGACCCTGAGGAGCAGCAGGTACTTCTCAGCTCAATGCAGATTGCGTTACTTAAAACACAGCCGCTGGGCTCTCGTCACTGTGCAGCACTTGACTTGAAAACGGTCATTGTTCACAGTTCACAGTCAAGTGACTGCTGCTTCGCATGCGCTGTCACAAAGTGACATTGAGCAGCAACGACTCCACAAATAACTTGCGGTATGACTTTAGACGACAATGTCACCAAGAGAATACTGTATGTGTGTGAGCCATCATCAATAGATGGATGCAAACAGTAGCTCAGGAAGCCAAATCTACAATTATATGTGCTGCTAGAAAAAGAAAGAACAGCAGTGATATTACCTACTTCTTACCTACCCAAGCTTTTCTCAGTCCACCTCTACTAAACAACCTTGAATACATCACGGACACATGCACTAAACACAAGAAAAGTTCAATTAATGTTTGTACCTCATGGCACAGATTTTCGTTGCGTGACAATCACTGTACTGCAAATCATCTAAAATGTAATAGTTCATACTGTTTAGAATGGGATTTCTCTCACTGCGTCAACATTAATAAAATGAATGTCTCTAATTATCTCCATAGATAAAACAGATGTGAAGCTGCACATAAAAGCTATATGGAAACAAATAAAGAGTCAAGGGCATCTGAGTGAAATAGAGTGGGCGAGAGAGAAGTCTGATGAAGGAGGGAGGCCACTACAGTATGCATTTATTTCACCATCTGGCAAGTGTGAGTGATTACTGTCCTCCCCACGTCCTGTGGGCTTTTATGTAGCACTCTGTGGGTTCTGGCATGGTGGGAAAGAACATGTGAGGAAGAGGTGTACAGATAGTGGGAGGCTGCAGAATATCAACGGAATTTATGAGGGAGAAAATAGGGATTTGGTCCTGATTACAGCATTTATCATTGAATGTGACTGCTATGCACCTAAATATTTTACTGAAAACAGGACCTGCCAAATTAACATCAAACATAAAAAACATAAAAAATCCACATGAATTAGAAATATGTGTAATTGGTGATATGTTTTCATACTGTATATACTGTATTTATATATATACTAACAATTTCCCCTTATGACCTCAGCCGTCATCAGACTCCTGCTTTCATCCCTCTGACGTTTTTCCAAAACACCAGAAACGTTACGTTAGTAACACTGCAAAGTGCTGATTCTCTGGATAAACTTTATCCTGAGCTGATCCGATAGGAATCAGTCAGCATTCGTATTTGATTTGATTTTAAATATTTCAAGTAATGATATATAAAGACGTTTGTATTGCTCTCCTGTGTTTCCACGCTGTGCCGTTCACAGAGTGGACAACGTTGGGGGTTTAATGGAAGGTACGGCCCTTTACAGGCCGAAGTGGAGGCCACTGTGTAGCCACCTCACTGATCACTGCCACACCTGTGTATCCACGTAAGTCCTGCCAGAATATATCTGCTGGGCCCAGATCCCAAGAGTTCCAGTCAAACCAGCCACCGATTCCCACCCCTCATCTGGTTCTTCTCTCTAGTTAGGGATTTTGTGACAATAAAGAATCAAAGTTGTAAGAGTTCCTGCAGACAGGGAAAGTAGTGGCTGAACGGCTGCCCAACAAAGGATTGATGCAGCTCACACTTTTCCTATGAGAGACCATCAGCTGGATATGTGGACAATGAAGAGTTCTGATTCCAGCCAATTCAACTCCAACATTCACTTCAGACTAATGGACCGGCGTGTTCACTAAAGGCCAGTTGGAGAGGAGAGTATTGTGTGATAATGATGCCCGGCTTGGCCAACACAGTTCATGTGAGATGGATCATTAAGAGTGTGTAGAGGTAAAGGAAAAGGTCAGCTTCACTGCTGGCTCCTGGCTGCAGTTCACTTCCCTCCAGGACCTACAGTAGCAGAGACTGTGTCTGACATCATTGTGCACTGTTCCTATTCCATATCCAGAGATTTTAGACTTAACCTCAGCGGAAACCAGTAAAAATCACTGGAGACCCTCTGTCCCTTACAGAAGGTTTCACAGGGAAGAAACCACTGCACATGATGACTCCAGAGGACAAAACGCTCAAAGGTCTGAAGGTGTTTGGTTCAATCTTAATAAACAGGTAATACAGAAAATTCATCACTTGTATTTGAAACAACACCGCTCAGGCATTGAAGTGAACTGAAGGAAGTGATGCAACAGCATCAGTCTATGAGTCCAGAACGTCCCAGTGTAAGATGTGTGTAAAAGCGCTTCCAGTGGAGTAGCTCCATGTACGAGCAGCACATCCCTAAACAAGCAGTAGCCGCTCACCTCTGGGTTCCACACCCTGAAACCTTCCACAAGTGATGAGCTGCAGTGAGCACGCTCTAATTCTATGCATGAGCTCCGTGTGCTGCTTCCCGTATGTGATTGTGTTTGGATGTGAAAGTGAGGCGTCTGATTTGACTCCTGATAAATCTTCTGCTGCTGCATCAGAATGTATTACGGAGCCAACAGCCGGGGCCAAATCCATTTTTATCTGAGTGCAATTGATGTCACTCCACCTTCCCACAAAAGTGGCTCAGCCGAGCGCCAGATGTGAAGTTCTCCCCTTTGTGTGTGCTTGCGTGGCAGTTGTGTATGTGTCAACGTGTGTGTTTATGAGGTGAAAGGTGAATCGATTTTCACAAGATGGCTTCAGGGAGGAATAGGTCTCACAACTGCCCAGAGCTGTCTGTGAAGAAATAACCCTGTTATATGACAGCACACACACACACACACACACACACACACGCACACAGAGTGATCCTGTTTTGACAGTGGTTTTTGGCACAGCTTAACCTTAATCTCATGACTGTACAGAGAGCGACAGGCAGCCGCAGCTCTGACAAGGCACTGTTTATGTGGGAAGGCTTCACACTGCTCTCCCGGAGGCGGGACGAGCGCTCACCTCTGATGCTATCATCGCGTAGGACCGCCGTCCACCATTACCTGATGTACAGCCACTTACAGACGACACATGACGGACATTCATCACTCCAAATGTTCCACACTCCAAACTTTGTGTCACCGCCGACAGGAGCAAGATGGATATTAGAGAGTTTACGCCTCGCTCCACTCTTCCTCCACCGGTTGCGTGTCGACCTCGTGTGTGTGTGTGTGTGTGTGTGTGTGCGTCCCCCTTTAACAGCGTCACTGAGCTGCCTCCCCGTTTCTCATCCTGTCCTATGGGTTTGTAGGACTGTCCTGAAGCAACTGACCCTCTCTTTGCACATGTTCATCACAGAGCACTGAAATCATCTGTTCCCTGATGCACCATCACAGACGCTGGCTTTTCAACTAATAACGAGCCTCATCCATGCAGTTTATCAGATGCGATTTTCAGAACCAGAATTCCGTTCATGTACAGTATCTTCTGTTGTTTTCCTCTTTTGCAAAAGAAAGTTTTGCAAACTTTACTCAGTGTTTTCGAGTCTTGGCAGTAATTCTAACTGTTTTGTAGGCACATTTTAATGGAGCGCAACTTGGAGGCCTTCAAATTTCCATCTATGCATTTTTCCTTGTGACGAGTTTCTGAATGATCTTATAAAGTTTTGCCTTTTTAATTCTTAGTTGTTGTTGACCATTTACATGCAGTCTGTGTTTGAGTAACTCACCTCCTACAAAATACCTCAGGAAGTTGTGACATTTGTGACCAGGAGTTTTAATATATTCAATCAAATCCATGTGAATCATGTAAAACATTTGTGGGTATAAGCTTGTGTGACGCAGTTTTACCTGTACTGTACTTAGGCTGCAGGTGGAGGCATCATTGAAGTTATTCCTTTAAATAGCTTGACAACAAGAATTAAAAGGAATCTAAAACAGAAGTGCAGCAGAAAATTAATATTTATATTTACGTCTGTGAACCAGTCCCGGGTGTGCATGTTGCATATTTAAAGTATTACCATAAATAAATAAATACATAAATCTCCATTCGGTGATGGTCCACTCTGGTGTGTTGTGTTAGTTGTGGCTAAGGCAGAGATCGTGTGCTAAACTCATTTTGACACTTGCATAATCCGTACACATGAACCCAGCACTGATACGAGCTGACAGTTTTAAAATAAGTCCGTTGTGATGAATATTAAAACCTTTCTTTGGCCTATTTTTCCCTTCTGGTTCATACTTCGCAGCTAAGAGAGAATGAGAGATGTGCACGAAGTAAATGAGCCCAGTGGTAAAAGAGCATACTCCAGTAGCACACATCTGCTGTGTGAGGAGAGACCTTGGTGTTATTTAGTCTACAAATGTTTGAGTCGTTGGCAAGTGGGAGAAACCGTCTTGTTTGTCTTAAAGTTGTGTAGAATCAATGGCCATACATTGTAGAAACAAACTAGGGTTAAAGCATCCGTTGATAATAAAATGAGCTCAAAGCTTCAAAATGTGGTCACGGCATCATTTACCACATGTAAAACTCCGAGCTCCCTTCTTTACCTTCCGTCTGCCAAGCTTCGCCGCCGTCGGAGCTGCAGACATGAAAGCGCTCGTCTCGAGCTTCATGTGTTCGCTGGGGACAGACGGCAGATATGTGATCTGAGAACATGATCGCAAGATTACCTCTGAAATGCGTTTTCAAAGCACTGCCTAATGTTGGGTGAGACCCACGGCGGCGCACGCATCAAGTACTCATCTCCATGTCGTCCATGCGGGTCCGAAACGCCAGCGTGGGTGCTTGGAACCAACAGCTGACACTTACTGTACGTTACAGTGGATGTAATATGGACAAACTGTGTGACCTTAAACAGGAGGCTGTGACCTGCCTTTGTACCCTTGGACGTGCATTGTGTGTACTGTATATCAGGTTGTCATCAGAGCAGGATAAAGGTTGTGTAGTTCACACAAGGCCACTCAAACCAGCCCAGTGCCGAACTGTGGCTGGAGCTGAAGCTGAACGTCAGAGTGGAAGGCAGCTTCCTTCTCTCTATGTGCAGTCATGGATGCTGCTTCACGTGTAACTCCTAGAACTGGCTGTGTCTCCGACAGCATCAACGTGCACAGCTTTTAGCCTCTGAGGGGCTTCTGTGGCCGAGCTCCGACAGGCTGTCGGTGTCACCAAAGGACGAGAGGGGCCGAGGAGCAATGACTTCCTCCGGCCTTTCCCCAAATCATCTCAAATTCTGACGTTGCAGGAAAATACAAAGAAAACACATTTTAACACCTTGTGCTTTCTTTCACCAAAACAGAGTAAAGTGATGTGTCTGAAACAAAAAACAGAACATCTATCTATGAGTCTATACTTACTGTACTGTACATAGTCATATGCATATTCATATATAACCTAGAAACAAGAAGTAAAATAATAACACAGCATAAAAAGATGATAAAGCGCTGTGTAGCACCGTAAATACAGAAGGCAAATAAAAAATGAAGGTTACACTGGAGATGTAGCATTCTTACTGCCTGAAAAGGTCAGCGTGACTCCTGTTTTCATTTATAATCATAGAAAGACCTGACTCGAGGCATGATGGAGGTCACTGAGGTAATCTATCCTGCCACAAAACCTGGCTCAAGCTAAAACAACAGTCTACTTATCTGGTGCATGTGCCCCAGACCCCAGATTTAGTCTTGTCCTGTCCGATTATTCATACGATATTAAGGGAATAATGAATCCCAATGAAAGTTAGAAACTAATAAAACAAACTAATGATAAATGTTTTAGTGGCTGAAAATGTTGAAGACTCTTAGTCAAGCACGGAAGAAACAGCAGAATAGATCAGATCGGTGCAGTATAAATATGGGCTGTCAAAGCAAGAGATTGAGTAAATGAGCTCTGTAGAGAGGGAAGAAGCAGGGGAGAGGGGAGCAGCATGAGCGAGTGGGATAAGCCTGAAAGTGAGGGATTAGCAGGGCTGAAAGGAGTCCCCTAACAGCGAGAGGAGACGCCAGCACCAACATCACAGCAAGCAGAGGCGGAGGGGTTAAGAACACAACTGGATCCCAGCAACAGATAGAGCAGCAGTGGAACAGCTGGTGCAGCTGGACCCACTGAGGCCTGGACCCTGTGCTGCCAGGAGCCGGGACCTTCAGGAGCCGTCACCTGCAGCTTCACAGCCTTCAGCTCTGACTGCTTCTCAACTTTGCTAATCTTTTTTCATGTGCTTCAGATTTGCAAATGGCACACTTGGATACAAAGGTTGGTTTAGCATCCATTTATTCAGCTCTCGTTGGCAGCGATGCAGACGGAAATCTCTCCAGTCAGCACTGCAGAACTAATTGCTGCAGAGATGCAGGACGGAGAGCGTGCGCCATGGGTCCCACTGTAGATGCTATCGCCCCACGGAGCGGCAGCTGTGGGACGTTTCACTGCTGGTGCAAACAGAACAAAGAGGTGCACACTGTTTTCCGAGGCTTTTCCACTGCAGATGATTTTCCGCTCGGTCCACATCAAGTTAAGATGCAGCGGGGTGAAGGAGAGCTGGTGTCTCTGAGGTATAAATAGTTTTATTTTGGGCTCCCAATGGTGTCTTCAGAGGAATGTGATGAATAATTCTGAAGTTCATGTTGCAGTCACTGCACCAATAAACAGGCGCACGTATGCATGCCCAGCCTTCAACACGCACACAAGCAGCCACGAGGCCCACAAATATGCACATAGATAAATCCAACGTTACACACGTGTTGACACCAAGTAGGAAATATGCATTAAATGCTGCATATTACAGCTGGAATTGCACGCTGTAATGGCCACCCACTGAAGTCTGCGGCTGTGAAATTTCACAAGTTGCTCCTCTCAATGAGAAACTTTTGCAAGTTGTTTGACAGAACTTTTCTTCAAAGACACATTTGATGGTATTTCAGTTTTGCAGATGGAAGAGGAAGCGAGTGAGCAAGTGAAAAGGAGAGAAGGAGAGAGACAGAAGAAAGAAACACATGGTTGAGGTCCTCAAAGAAGTCTTCTCATGTTTTATGGCAAAATAGCTGTAAGCTAATGTGAATATTAAATATTAAACACACATGATTGGACACATTATTGAACACTTTCATACTGGGAGGGTTTATTTCACAGCTTTCAAAAATCTGCTTCTGATTCTGGACGGACGTGTGTGAAAAAAGCCGCAGTCAGAAGACAATTCCAGTTGCTGTGGGTGAGTTTTCTTTCTTCACCTGTTCGTCTGGAGCAGAAGACGAGATGACGGCACGCGGCATCGCACACGTTAGTTTTACACACTACCATTTGGATCTCTGAGCAATGTGTCAATAGTAATAGCAAATCCCTGTCATTTGACTGGCCCAGTGTGTGTGTGTTCGTGTGTGTGTGTGTGTGTGTGTGTGTGTGTGTGTGTGTGTGTGTGTGTGTGTGTGTGTGTGTGTGTGTGCGTGCATGCGTGTGTGCGCGTGCGTGTGTGTGTGTGTGTGTGTGTGTGTGTGCCTGCGGGCGTGTGTGTGTGTGTGTGTGTGTGTGTGTGTGTGTGTGTGTGCCTGCGGGCGTGTGTGTGTGTGTGTGTGTGTGTGTGTGTGTGTGTGTGTGTGTGTGTGTGTGTGTGTGTGTGTGTGTGTGTGAACGCGGTCCTGGTCCTGAGCTCAGCAGAGGCCGCTGCAGATGAAGCTTAAAAAATATCATGGAGTTCATTTTAAAAGCGCACACGCGCCTTTGAGCTTTTGCCTCGTCCAACACGTCCACACAAACACATTAGTGCTGTTGTGATCCTGTTTGGAATCAGACGACTAAAAAGAGCCTCAAAGAGGGTTTCGTATTCACAATATGGGCGCTAGAGCTAAATTCTGCCTTTAATCAGTTTTCAATGTGTTGCCTGTGTACGTCTATATCTATTTATTTGAGCTTAAGGACGTCAGCAAACATCTGTCTGCTTCATTTCTTTCCTGGACGCCCAGCGCTTCCTCTGTTTGTCTGCCTCCTTTTCCCGGGCTCCAACTCTCTAAATTAAAGAGGCTTTTAGCTCAAAGAGAGAGCTGTCGGCCCAGCTGTCCACTTTAGCATTAAACAAATTGTCAGCGCGCGCACATGCATGCGGGCTCGCACACACACATCTCTGTCTCTGCCTTTCTCTGTATCTGGACGCGTTATTTGAGAAGGTCAAGTATGTGTTGCGTCGCCTCACAGACGCCGGGGATCCGTAAATTAC
>NC_040884.2:32896834-32904334 GCF_900634795.4 Betta splendens | reverse complement strand
TCCCCAAGCATCTGTGCACATGTGTATGACTTACAGTGATAAATGGATTTTCCAATATCACCCTTGACTCAGAGATTAGATGTTGCTACCCAGCTACCTTGTCGATAACTTTTTATTCTTTTACAGATTCTTTCCAATCCCTCCTGTGTGTCACAAGGGGATTTTGCTGACTGTTGACTCTCAGAACTGGTTGCATGAAGCTTGTGCCCACTTGAAGTGGCTATGAAGAAAAGAGCATCATGTCCTGTGATTATTTTTAATGCTGCTGCGAATTTTGAGGTTGTTGAAGTTGTCGAGTTCCGCTCTGGAGGTTAAACCCAACAAACAATGTGTCTGCCAAGCATACTGTATTACTGTGTTTCTAAAGGAAGAGGAGGATATGTGTAAAATACAGAGTAACCATGGCAACCACTCAGCATTATCCCAAATCGGTGTGTAAGGTGCACATAAAAGCTTAGACTATCAGCAGAAATCGGTGAGTGTCAATTGTCCCCCATTTGAGGTGAGGGACAAAAAAATCAAAGGCACTCAATGGGGTGTAGCGTTCCAGGCCGTGTGAACAAGATCCTATCGGCTCAACGGTGGATTGAGAACACTTGTAAGAGACGCCCGAGTTCAGCCTCTGCTGCAACGTTGCATCATTGGCTACAAAAAGAGAAAGTGGTTCCATGTAACATGAGGGTGCACCGCTCATATTTTCATCATTCGACGTGTTTTTTTTTTTTTTTGGTATCCAGCAAATCCGGCTCCTCGAAGCTCAAAGTTCCTCTTGTCATTAGACCGTGTCTAGACACACGTACAGCACGGACACAGTGTCTATGAAGCTGGGAAGGATCCTCTATGTCCAACAAGACGCTATTGGCTGACCTTTAGAAGGCGCTTAGGGCAGCATGCTCAGGCTTGGTGATAGTAATTCGTCATTATTCCTCCTGAAAACAGAGGAGAAACCGTTGAATGTGATGCTCACAATGACACTGTAGCTCAGACCTGGAGCCGTTGCTGCTGAAATCAAACAGGAAAATGAGGAAATGTGAGCTTCTTCATGTAAAGGTTCTTGTCTTTAAGCTTAAGAGCCAGAGAGTTGGTCTGATGATCACACTCATAGTGACATGAATGAGAGTTTCAGGTTTCACCTCAGGGCCGTTCGTTACTTTGAGTTAGTGTGACCAGGTTTGTACCTGCTCAGTCCACTGGGCTCATGAAGCATGCACTGTCACAAAGTGAAAGTCTATGAGAAGTGCTGCAAGCGTTTGTCGTGAGCTCTCCAGCCTTTGAGGGAGTCACAGGCCTAAACATACAGTATGAAACTGTTGAGTGAGTTGTACACAATGAGTGTTGGCTGGTGGTTTACTCTGCAGTTTATAGCAGATTCAAATTATTAATAGTTTAATATTAATGCAGAAACATTAATATACCTCGAAGTTGGGGCACCAGGTTTGTTTTAAAGCTGAAACCACGCCTGTATCAATCTAGTCAACGCCAGATATCAATTCAATGAGTTATCACTCATGAACAACAATAACCACTTTCTTGTGATAAAACCAAATCAGTCTCTTATGCCGTGAATTCTTGTCGCGGTTCAGTGACCTCTGTTTAAATCTGAAGAGCAATGCACACAAAACCAGATTCCTTTTAACGTTTTATTAATCTAACACTACTGGATATATGAATAACATAATATGGAAATACTCAAATAAACAGAACAGAAAATGAGAGAACGATCAGAATGAGATGATGAACAGTGAATGAATCAATGAGTGAAACCCAAAGAATGGTCAAGACCTGAGTGTGTGATGGCTTTGATCAAGCGAAAAGAGTATTTATCTCTAACTAATTCGAATCTAAGGACAACTAATGAATTTGGAATGTTCAATTTTAGTGCTTTGAGAAACACCAGACTTCTCAGAGGATTAGAGATGTTCGTCTTGCCTTAGTTTAGAGCTGTAGCCGCTGTGCAGCGTCTCCCGTTACCGGTTGGTTGAACAGGCGTGTCCTCTCTGGTCCAGGTGCCACGGCCTCTGGGCCAGGAATCGTCGCCCGCGGTGATGATGACGGCTCGGGTTCAGCGAAGTAACAGTCAGCCAGGCTGGACTTTCCAAGGTGTTTCCAAGCGTCAGCGCTGTTTAACCCAGCCCAAAAAGCAAACGGGCTGGAATCTAATTTAATTAGTTCGATCAAAAATAGCGAGTCAATTAAGGACTGGTTGTGATAGTTTCAGTTTCGCTGAGTTTTTTTAAGACTTTCTAACGTTACAAAAATCGTTGTTCGTTCGTGTTTCTAAGTTTAACTTAGGTTTACAAAATTTAAGAACAAAGGAAAATTAAAGAAAAGTAATGCGACACAAAAAGAAAAAGTGAAAAAAGTTTGAAGATAGAGGAAAGTCCGATTTCACTAGTGGATTGCTACATATTCCCCCACTTAGCTCACGCTGATCGAATGAAGATGGAGATCATCGTGAGGTACTTCCAAGCATCCACAGATGGCATACAGGAACCTGTGGAACATTCTAATCCCATGAGTAGACCGGTGCTTCTCTACTTTTTTTTTTGTATTCCCTTATAAAATCAAAAGGGAAACCTGTCCTATGACTATGGGATGTCAAAGGAACTATCGTGAAAGAGTGGGACTCAGTACTTATAACATTCTAACCAATGGTGGTTACATAGCAACATATCAGTTAACTAGTAGTAAAGAAACTTCTAAATCAAAAGGAAAAATATCTGGCGAAAGAGGGCCAACAAATAAGCCTAGTAAAGAAAAAATAACATTAGGTCTTGTAAAACAAACAAATCTGCCATTACATGCTATAATCAATTAGTCAGGTTCCTACTGACTAAGGTGGGTTCCTTTGTTACCTATATGTATGTGTGTATACAGGTGGGAGGAGAGAAGTTTAAGAAAGAAAAGGAGGAGAAGGGAAAGAAACTTTCTTTTAGGTTTTGCGTGTGGTTTTGATTCATCTGTGTTTTGCGCGTGAATGGTCATGGGCCTACGTCATCATTACCCCCCTGTGGCTATGTGGCACCACGACCAAAAGAGAGTGAGGGCGTCGGAGCCATACGATAGTAGGCACATGATAAAGCACAATGATTTGCAAATGCCGTAAAATTGTTCCAACCAGTTCTGGATCGAGTGTACAGGCAGGCCCAGAATGGCGCCTTGTTTGGTCAATGGATCAGCCTGATTAGTGGGGTCGGAGGGCGCCACAACGGTAAGGGTGCAGCATTGGACCTCTGTGGGCTGGTTGTGCGGGAAGGGGCACAGGGTCACAGACTTGTGCCCAGATTCTGGAATGCTTGAGGTCTATTACTGGTTCCAAGCGGTTGCGTAGGTCTTGGCCTATCAATAGAGGATCTATTTCCAGGGATGACACGTATACTGGATGAACAAACTTCATTGGACCAATAGACACATGGATCAAAGCCATGGCTGTAAGAATAGTCCCTGTAGGGGCGTAAGGTTGAATCTTCAGGGAGCATGGATGCAGTGTAAGCGGTTTGCCTGTTTGCTGCATCACTGAAGTCAGTTTGTTGAGCAGTGCAGTAGATATTAAAGTGATGTCGGAAGCTGTGTCAAGAAGAGCCTCCTGTTTGAAGGTGTTTTCCAGAGTGACTGCTTAGTGAGGTTTTCGTGCAACCCCCCTTTTGGTGAGGTTACCAAGAAATTGTAAGGAGGGCGGGTCACCTGGAACGAGCGGATCATCATCCTTGGGTGACTCATTAGAGTCCAGCTGAACTACCAAGACTGCACTGGAAGACTCTGGTGTCTCAGCCACACATGTGGGGTTTAGGCTGGGCTTGGGCAAAACATCGGCTGTTCTATTCTTTTTCTCTCTGAGGTCTTGTCTCCAAGTCCTTTTCGTTGAGGCCCGAGACATCAAAGTGGGGCTCATGTGGGGTATTTCTGTTCTCCCCATAACCATTTCTATTCTCCATCTTAAAGGATTTGCGCCAAGAAGGACCATGAGATGTGTAATCTCGACGGTAACTGTTCTGTGCGTGTGGTCATTCACCTATGTCCCCCCTTTGCACTCGGAAGTCACTTCTGTCCTGAGGGTTAGGTTGATCTTTAAAGGAAGCAGAGGAAGGATGTTTCCTTTCATACCTCATAGAATTTGGCCTTTTGTCAGACCAAGATGACTTGGAATCGCTACGCCATGGGTTAGTTTTCTGAAACCTGTATGGTTCATGACTATCTTGAGGTCGATGGGATCTCCAGGGAGTTCTTTCGGTGTCCTTTGAGCCATAGGCTCCTTCTAATCTCAGAGGCAAATGTTTGGTGTCAATGTTGAACACAGTACTCGGCTCAGGATTCTTTGGATGAATCTCTTTGTGTTTTGCAAACCCCAACGATGCCAGTTCACGTAGGTGTTGGCTGGTGGAGTTGCGTGGATTTGCTGAAATGCCAAGATGACTGCTTGTAGCAGGATGGAGGTTTTTGATAAAAAGTGTTTTGAAGTTCAAGTCTTCCTCCATTCCTGGTTCATTTCTAGAGCCAAAGTAGGCTCGAAGAAGGCGTCTGTAGTAAGCCTGAGGATCTTCCTGTCGGGCTTGCTTGATAGCAATAGCTGCAATTAGTCCAGATTGGGAGACAGTATCACTGTATTCCCGCTCTAGAGCATCGCATAGCAGGTCATAATCATCTCTGATTATGCTGGGTTGTCGTTCAATGAAATTGCTAACATCACGACTCGAGGTTAATTTAATAAGATATAATTTATCATGGGTTGTAGACTGTGGATACCTTTGCAGGTAAAAGCTGATGTCCTTTAAGTAGCTGGTGGTATCATGAGAACCACCAGGACTAGGATCAAAGCGCGTGATGTTACGTGCTATTTTATCCAAATCTCTCATAGAAGGTCTTTGTGATGCGTTTTGACCTAGAGGGGAAGGAGGCAATGTGTTTGCAACCACTGGTGATGAGCTTCTGTGCGAATATTGTGCTCTCAGTGGTTCAGGTGGGAGGTACGAATGGAGCACAGCGGGTGGCGGCTCCTCCTCCTTGGGAGGGATTGCGTCCCTTTTTGTTTGCTGGTAAAAGGCATCATGTGTCTTCCCTATTTCAAAAGAATAATCAAGATCTCCTTTAACCTTGGCTAATTCTTTCTCATGTTTTTCTTGGAGGCGTTTAATTTTGTTGTAATAATGTTTTGTTTTCAGCAACAACCAATTGACGCCGCAAGTGTTGGTTCACTTATTCTTCCTTCTCTAGATGTCTCTCAAGAATTTTGTTTTTGGATTTTAGGTCATCATTCTCCTCCGTAGTTTGGGAGAGCAAAGTTTGTGTTTTGTTTTGATCTACTCGTGCTTCTTCAAGCTGTTGTTGAGCAGTAGTGAGCTCTTGCTCACATTGCAGGAGGGATTGTTTTAATTCATGATTTTCATTTTCTAAATCCTCCTTTTCTGTTTGAAAATCAGCGGCTAATTCACTGGATTTGGCTACTGATTCTGCTTGATCCCGTTTTGACATTTCCAGGAGGTGTTCAAGAAGGTTATTTTTTTCTTGTAGTTGAGTGTTTTGTTGCTTGCGGGTATCTAATTGTTTATTGGCTCTCTCTAGTAGTTGGTGTGTTTGTTTTAATTGGATGGACATTATTATGGCCATTCGTCCCAGCATTTTCATCTTATGAAAATGGGTTGGGTTAGGGCGTCAGCAGTGAAGTCTGTTAACAGATTGTCAAGTTCCTTCACCGTAGATCCTTGGATTTCTGTCATGTATCCAGGAATAAAAGCTTGGGTCAGCTCATTTAATGCTTCTTCAGTGGCGACCCGGATATCTATGCTAGGGTCAGTGGACATGCTGGTATTCTGGTTTTTCATCTCACTGGTGTCGGCTCCATCTTACCAGTGTTTTGGTTACTGAGGTTGGTCAGCAGTTCTCTAGAATTGAGTGGTTCTCAATTAATCACAAAATGTTTACTTCTGGGCGGCACGGTGGTGCGGTGGGTAGCACTGTCGCACACACTGTTCTGTGTGGAGTTTGCACGTTCTCCCCGTGTTTGCGTGGGTTCTCTCCGGGTGCTCCGGCTTCCTCCCACAGTCCAAAGATGTGCATTAGGTTGATTGGCTTCTCTCCATTGCCATTGTAGGTGTGAGTGTGTGAGTGAATGGTTGTCTGTCTATGTGTTGCCCTGCGATGGACTGGCGATCTGTCCAGGGTGTACCCTGCCTCTCGCCCGTAGCCAGCTGGGATAGGCTCCAGCACCCCCGTGACCCCGCACTAGGCAGTTAGCGGTTAAGAAAATGGATGGATGGATGGATGTTTACTTCTTCCTTATTGTATCTTTATACAGGTGAGGAGGCACCTAATCAATTATTTAAATTCAAACGTTTCTTTAACTACAGTAGATTAAAGGAATTAAATTTTTTTTCATGGAAGTTTTTTCTAAAAGAAAATTTATACACAATATGGCAATCAAAGATAACAGGTAAAAATCAATCAAATAGAATAAGCTGAAAAAATTGCAAAGGTAATTTAGCCCACTCAAAAAAAAAATTCAATAATAGTTTGCAATATTAAAGTATTTGCAGTCTATATTCAAAGATCAGCAGTTACCTATGCATTAATTTTAACTTAAAAAAAACTCATTAAAGTCATACAATGTATGATTTAATCCAAAGTGAGTAAATAGGATTAATTGTGACTAGTCATAAGCAAAACAACGTTTGTTAACAATTAAGGCTATTTAAATCCAACTATGAGATGCACTGGGCCTGCTCTGCTGGAATTTCTGCTTTCTGACTCAGTTAACCAAATCGGCCACTGGGTGGAGGCAGAGAGTATCACTCAGGTTTTAATTCCGTTTAAGGACGACAGGGCGCTCTCGACTGGGAGGCGCTGTAAGACGGTGACGTCAGCACCGACAACTTTTGGGCACGCCCCTTGAAAGGCGCTCGCTGCAGGTAAAGTTTTAGGTCAGTTGCGCTCTGGCTGCAGGTCAGAGCACTTAGTTCATGCACTTAAATTAGCACGGCGGCTACACGCTTTGGGCTCCAAGGCCTAGCAACAGTTCAACGTTTGAACTCAACAGTATCAAGTCTTAACAACTCCGGATCATTTATTTTCCACTTGGCATTGCACAATGGGCAACTTCAACGTTTTCACTATTTAACCGGTTTTCTTCAATAACAATAAGGAGTCCGTATGACTCACCAAGATAATGCGCAATAAACGTCACTCTTCCCCTGTCAAACGGTTTATTTGAACAGTTTATAGGGAGCTGGGTAGCTAATCCAGCTGCTCTAAAGGAAAGGTCTGTTTTGCCTTGGCTGTCACTGGTTTAAATACCTCTGGGGCAGTGGTCACTGCAGGGCGGAGAAATGACTTCAGCCAGTGGTGAAGAGTTCCACCTCTTTTAGATCAGGTATCAAACTATTTGATTTGGATCGCTCCTAAATCTGGGATAACTAAGCTCTTCTCTTTTCATCAACCTCAAAGTTACATCACACCATAACACAATAAACATGTAATGATCACTTTGACACTCAAATAAGCAGAGAA
>NC_040884.2:32889214-32891714 GCF_900634795.4 Betta splendens | reverse complement strand
TTCTAGTGCACTAGTGAAGTCAGAAACAGTAAAGGCCAAGGAATTAAATTTGAAAAAGTCCTCGGTGAGAAGTGGCAGGGAGACGCTAACCTTTACTCAGGCGCACACAATTTGACAAAAAGAGGAAAGAAAAGAGCAGAATGTTCCATCTGGACGAGTAACCTTTTCTCCAGTCGCCAATCAGGCGACTCGGGGCAGACGTGCGTGAGCGTGTGCAGGTATTTACTGTGTGAGTGTGTTGGAGCGCTGTTGTGCTGCTGCGCTAACGTGTGCAGGTGTGTGAATTATTTATTTACGACCAGAGAGTTGGATATAACGTGTGTGCATATTTTGACATGTCTCAAGACGTGTGCGTGTGTGCGCGTGTGTGTGTGTGTGTGTGTGTGTGTGTGTGTGTGTGTGTGTGTGCGTGTGTGTGTGTGTGTGTGTGTGTGTGCGTGCGTGCATGTGTGCGTGTGTGTGTGTGTGCGTGCGTGTGTGCGTGTGTGTTTGTGTGTGTGTGTGTGTGTGTGTGCGTGCGTGCGTGCGTGTGCGTACCTGCATGTGTGCGTGTGTGCATGCGTACCTGCATGCGTGTGTGTGTGTGTGTGCGTGTGTGTGTGTGTGTGTGCGTGTGTGTGCGTGCATTTTTGTGTGTGTGTGCGTGTGTGTGTGTGTGTGTGTGTGCGTGCGTGTGTGCATGTATGTGTGTGTGTGTGTGTGTGTGCGTGCATGCGTGCATGTGTGTGTGTGTGTGTGTGTGTGTGTGTGTGTGCGTGTGTGTGTGTGTGCGTGCGTGCATGTGTGTGTGTGTGTGTGCCTGTGTGCATGTGTGTGCGTGCGTGCGTGCGTGTGTGTGTGTGTGTGTGTGTGTGCATGTGTGTGTGTGTGTGTGCCTGTGTGCATGTGTGTGCGTGCGTGCGTGCGTGCGTGTGTGTGTGTGTGTGTGTGTGTGTGTGTGTGTGTGTGTGCATGTGTCCTGCATGTTCATGTAAGATGCTGACCTTTCTGACCTCTGCCCTGCTGCTTTGGCCAGTCTTGTTCCTCCCCTTGGTGCCCATAGAATGTGATCCAAGCAGAACCCACGGGGAAAACGGCCAACGTTTCTGCACCTAAATGTACTTCAATGCTCCTCTGGTTGGACCTTGTTTTGAGACAGGCTCTGTTCAGAACAGCGAGCCGTCATCCGGGCTCAGGTACCGACTGGGACCCGACTGGACCGAGAGGCGGGAGCGAACGCAGTGGGAGCACTTCCTGAAGGCCACAGTTTGATGCAGAGCAGACGACAGGGACAAACAGCTGACCTGGAGTCAGAGCAGAGAGGAACCAGACAGGACATGACGTGATCAAACCCGAAGCTCCACTAAAGCAGCACCAAGAAGCTGCTTCTGTATTTACCAGCCTCAGACCTCAGCACCTACCGTCACTGACAGAAGGAACCATCAGCAGATCACGGGTCCAGAGGTTTTCTTCAGAAGCTCTGTTGGGATGTTGTGACACATCAGGGCTAATGTTGAATACGGAGCAGCTGCTTCGACGCTGCTCGTTTCAGCATCCGGGGCTTCAGCCTCGCTGTTCCTGCCTGGTTTCAGCAGCTGCTGGCGCGAATGAAACCTGGGAACGGCTGTTCTCTGCTCCATCAGATGCGTGCGTGGATGACGTGTCCCCGTGCTGATGCTCAGCGCGCTGCTCTGATCTGCGCTAAGCGGCTTATGCTGCTCCTAAGAGGCCTGTGCGTCTGAAGCCACCGCCTGCACATCTTACATTTCCTGCTACACTCTGACCTTTGTGTGCTTTTTGATGCATTAGGCTTGAATCTGATAATACTGCAGTGTGCCCATGTGGAGCGTTGATGCTACTCTCATCAGAAGGCTTCGTATGGAACCAAGTGGCATTTCATCAGAACACCTCATCCCCGGATGCTGCTTCTGTCTCCACGTTCGCACTTCATCAAATCCTTTTGATCTGAGAGCGGATGCATTATTCTTTCGTTCACTCTGCCGCTGACCATCGTTGCACTTTATCTTTATTTCATGATCCAGCCACAGAACTTGATGTGTCAGAGCTGGCTGATGTTTTTGATTTATTTATTTCTTTCCTGAGTCGCAGCTTTGAGTCAAGGGCTCTCTTCTTCTTCCCCACTCAGCACCTCCCACATTGCTTTTCTCACATTGTCATCCACCTTTCACACTCCTCGCTCTCCCCCCCGCGTGTCCTTGCCTATATGCTAATAATGCATCCTGTGCTAAGAGAGGAAGCTGCTGAGCCTTTCACATCAGGACTCAACACATGCATAAACAAACACGTTCATTCGTTTCATGCATTCAGGCGCACTCACTTCAGGTTTCCTTGTGCTTTTCGCTTTCCAAAGCGTTTATCTCTCTTCTCTCTGTTGCATAGTTGAATTTACTATTAGATTATGTATGTAAACAATGTGTTTGTAAACTATATTTAGACCATTACAACACTGTTACTTTGTTCACTGTAATTTTGCAGCTCCTGTTTACATTTCAGAGGCACA